>NW_027009850.1:0-38751 GCF_036934945.1 Oncorhynchus masou masou
TTAGATGCTGGTGAGGAGAGAAAGGGCTTAACCTCAGTTAGATGCTGGTGAGGAGAGAAAGGGCCTAACCTCAGTTAGATGCTGGTGAGGAGAGAAGGGGCTTTACCTCCAGTTAGATGCTGGTGAGGATAGAAAGGGCTTAATCTCAGTTAGATGCTGGTGAGGATAGAAAGGGCTTAACCTCAGTTAGATGCTGGTGAGGGGAGAAAGGGCTTTTCATCAGTTAGATGCTGGTGAGAAGAGAAAGGGCTTAACCTCAGTTAGATGCTCGTGAGGAGAGAAAGGGCTTTACCTCCAGTTAGATGCTGGTGAGGAGAGAAGGGGCTTTACCTCAGTTTTATGCTGGTGAGGAGAGAAGGGGCTTTACCTCAGTTAGATGCTGGTGAGGAGAGAAGGGCTTTACCTCAGTTAGATGCTGGAGAGGAGAGAAAAGGCTTTGCCTCAGTTCGATGCTGGTGAGGAGAGAAGGGCTTTACCTCAGTTAGATGCTGGTGAGGAAAGAACGGATTTACCTCAGTTAGATGCTGGTGAGGAGAGAAGGGGCTATACCTCCAGTTTGATGCTGGTGGGAAGAGAAAGGGCTTTATCTCCAGTTAGATGCTGGTGAGGAGAGAAGGGCTTTACCTCAGTTAGATGCTGGTGAGGAGAGAAAGGGCTTTACCTTCAGTTAGATGCTGGTGAGGAGAGAAGGGCTTTACCTTAGTTAGATGCTGGTGAGGAGAGAAGGGCTTTACCTCAGTTAGATGCTGGTGAGGAGAGAAGGGGCTTTACCTCCAGTTAGATGCTGGTGAGGAGAGAAGGGCTTTACCTTAGTTAGATGCTGGTGAGGAGAGAAGGGGCTTTACCTCAATTTTATGCTGGTGAGGAGAGAAGGGCTTTACCTCAGTTAGATGCTGGTGAGGAGAGAAGGGGCTTTACCTCAGTTAGATGCTGGTGAGGAGAGAAAGAGCTTTACCTCCAGTTAGATGCTGGTGAGGAGAGAAGGGCTTTACCTCCAGTTAGATGCTGGTGAGGAGAGAAGGGGCTTTACCTCCAGTTAGATTCTGGTGAGGAGAGAAGGGCTTTACCTCAGTTAGATGCTGGTGAGGAGAGAAGGGGCTTTACCTCAGTTAGATGCTGGTGAGGAGAGAAAGAGCTTACCTCCAGTTAGATGCTGGTGAGGAGAGAAGGGCTTTACCTCCAGTTAGATGCTGGTGAGGAGAGAAGGGCTTTACCTCCAGTTAGATGCTGGTGAGGAGAGAAGGGGCTTTACCTCAGTTAGATGCTGGTGAGGAGAGAAAGAGCTTTACCTCCAGTTAGATGCTGGTGAGGAGAGAAGGGCTTTACCTCCAGTTAGATGCTGGTGAGGAGAGAAGGGCTTTACCTCCAGTTAGATGCTGGTGAGGAGAGAAGGGGCTTTACCTCAGTTAGATGCTGGTGAGGAGAGAAGGGGCTTTACCAAAGACAGTACAGTATAAGGTTCAGTGACTGTGGCTTTACCTCAGAATGTGTCGGAAATATGAGTGCTGCTCGTGCTAACGAGAAGCGTTGATTTGGTGCCAAAGAAAAGCGCATCTTTAGTGATATGGCAGCATTTAAACACATGTTTGAGTGGTATGGCAGTATTTCAGTGGCACGGCAGTATATTCAGTGGTATGGCAGTATATTCAGTGGCATGGCAGTATATTCTGTGGCATGGCAGTATATTCTGTGGCATGGCAGTATATTCAGTGGTATGGCAGTATATCCAGTGGCATGGCAGTATATTCTGTGGTATGGCAGTATATTCAGTGGTGTACGGCAGTATATCCAGTGGTATGGCAGTATATCCAGTGGTACGGCAGTATATTCAGTGGCATGGCAGTATATCCAGTGGTGCGGCGGTATATTCAGTGGCATGGCAGTATATTCAGTGGTACGGCAGTATATTCAGTGGCATGGCAGTATATTCAGTGGTACGGCAGTATATTCAGTGGTACGGCAGTATATTCAGTGGTACGGCAGTATATCCAGTGGTACGGCGGTATATGTCGGTGGTACGGCGGTATATTCTGTGGTACGGCAGTGGTATGGCAGTACCAAGTGGTATACCTGATGGTGTGATATGTCAGTGTTTGTAGTATGGCCGATCGGTACGGCGGTATATCAGTGGTACGGCGGTAATATTCAGTGGTACGGCATTGTTCAATTGGCACGGCGGTATATTCCAGTGGCGGCGTTTTCGTCAGTGTACGGCGATATATTCAGTGGTATGGCAGTATTTCAGCACATCTCGGTGGCGTGGCAGTATGTTCGAGGTGGTGGCGGTATAATTCTGGCATGGCGGTATATTCAGTGGTACGGCGTTGTTTCGGCTGCCGACAAACGGATTATCAACCAAATGCAAGTGTTGTGAAAAAGGTGCCTCAGAGTTGTGGGAACAACAAGAGGCAACAAACACATTTATTCAATCATTCGAAGACTAAACACTCTACAGAACGATTGCGTTGACACAACCAGCCACCTACGTTAAACAGGCGTTGATTGCCAATGTGTTTTCAAGTGCAACGCCATACAAAAAAAACACCCACAGACGTTATCACCTATCACGTAGGCAGTCATTGTAAATAAAAATGTGTTCTTAAACTGACTTAAACTGCCAAGTTAAATAAACGTTAAATAAAATAAATAAATTAACATAGCCAAAGACATGGTTCCTATTTACACAGTCAGCAAAGACGGCTTCGAGATGATAAACAAGCTGGACAGGAGATGCAAGATTCCATCTCGCACATATTTCTCCCAAGATGCCATTCCAACACTATAACACAATAAGCAAGAGGATGAAACATGGCGCGTTGAACGACCGGACCAGAGAGACTATGAAACATGGCGCATTTAATGACCGGACCAGACTTCAGTGTTTTTGGACATGGACTTGCACCTTAAAATCGGTAGGCTACATGTTACATGTTTGTTTTAAGGCACTTTGACTTATCATTTAAATTCTAATAACAATTCTAATTTCATTTACCTTTATTCAACTAGGCAAGTCAGTTGAGAACAAATTCTTATTTTCAATGACGGTCTAGGAACAGTGGGTTAACTGCCTGTTCAGGGGCAGAACGCCAGATTTGTACCTTGTCAGCTCAGGGGTTTGAACTTGCAACAGGTTACAAGACCACCACTCTAACCACTAGGCTACCCTGCTAATAATGATTGAGCCTACTTACTGAAGCTTACATTACACCCCATCAGCTTCCTATGGCCATCTGCAGCCTATGGTTGCCTGAATACATCATTCCTCTCGGTTATTTAACTCATACTGATAAAATAGGAAATAGTATCTCATAATGTGATTAATTAATGAATGAATAGGTATATTCATAATTAATAGCACGCATAATATTTTATGATTATGTTAAAATGGTATGTTTGTTAATATTAATATGTATCATTGGGTAGGTGTAATTCTACTATCATAACAATGTTGGACAATATTAGTTTAATTTAGTTTAGTTTAATTTAGTATTCAGTCACAAGTGTTGTTCTCTACCCAGACAGTATATATTCATTCATATGATCTTATTTTACAAGTGATGTTCTCTACCCAGTCGCTTGTTTTAACTAAGTCTGGTGGAATTACTACATTTACAGCCAAGTGTCACAACTCATAATTGCAATATGCCCCCCCCCCCCACACAAAAAAACTGCAATTAGATATTTTGTCCAAATTGCACAGCACATGCATCACCCCCACCAATCCGTGACCTACTATAGGGGCGCGTGGTTGGCTGTTATGGATCACCCCACCAATCTGATGGGGGATGGGGGGTGACGTGACCTACTATAGGGGCGCGTGGTTGCTCTGTTGTTATGGATACCACCCAGGTTGTCCTGTGTCAGGGCAGGTTGGCATGTGAGGAATGTGAAGGGAACACTTGAACAGAAGGTTAGAGAGGCGCATCTCCCCCTCCCCCATCCCCCCTCAACTCCTGATGTCTGGTTTTAATGAGACTTGTTAAATATGTAAATATGATGAGAGACAGTCACAGGGAGATTGAACACACACAGCTCTTCTTCAGAGAACATTGACTTTTCTTTTCAAGGAACAAAATACTCTAGAATGTCACATAACAGGAAAATCTGGAAATGTTTAATTAGTTTCCCCATTAATTGTCTGTATACCCTGAGCTGGTCTAGTTTATATAGCAGCCATCCTCTAGAGTAGAGGTGAGGAGATTGAATAGTGATGATGAGGGAGAGGTGTGAATAGTGATGACGAGGGAGAGGTGTGAATAGTGATGATGAGGGAGAGGTGTGAACAGTGAATAGTGATGATGAGGGAGAGATGTGAATAGTGATGATGAGGGAGAGGTGTGAATAGTGATGACGAGGGAGAGGTGTGAATAGTGATGATGAGGGAGATGTGTGACTAGTGATGACGAGGGAGATGTGTGAACAGTGATGATGAGGGAGAGGTGTGAACATTGAGTAGTGGGTGATAGTGATGACTAGTGATGATGAGGGAGAGGTGTGAACATTGAGTAGTGGTGATGAGGGAGTGACTAGTGATGATGAACAGTGAATAGTGATGATGAGGAGAGAGGTGTAAATAGTGATGATGAGGGAGAGGTGTGAGTAGTGGTGATGAGGGAGAGGTGTGAACATTGAGTAGTGGTGATGAGGGAGAGGTGTGAACAGTGACTAGTGATGATGAGGGAGAGGTGTAAATAGTGATGATGAGGGAGAGGTGTGAACAGTGACTAGTGATGATGAGGGAGAGGTGTGAATAGTGATGAGGAGAGGTGTGAACAGATGATGATGAGGAGAGGAATAGTGATGATGAGGGAGAGGTGTGAATAGTGATGAGTAGTGAGTGTGATGATGAGGAGAGGTGTTAACAGTGAATAGTGATGATGAGGGAGAGGTGTGAATAGTGATGATGAGGGAGAGGTGTAGTGATGACAGGTGAATAGTGATGATGAGGAGAGAATGATGATGAGGGAGAGGTGAATAGTGATGACGAGGGAGAGGTGTGAATAGTGATGACGAGGGAGAGGTGTTAACAATAGTGATGATGAGGGAGAGGTGTGAATAGTGATGATGAGGGAGAAGTGATGATGAGGGAGAGGTGTAGTGATGATGAGGGAGAGGTGTGAATAGTGATGCCGTAGGAGAGGAGGGAGAGTGGTGATGAGGGAATGAACAGTGACTAGTGATGAGGGGAGAGGTGATGATGAGGGAGAGTGAATAGTGATGATGAGGGAGAGGTGTGAATAGTGATGATGAGGGAGAGGTGTGAATAGTGATGATGAGGGAGAGGTGTGAACAGTGATGAGGGAGAGGTGTGAATAGTGATGACGAGAGAGGTGTGAGTGAGGTGTGAGGAAGGTGAGTAGTGAAGAGGGAGAGTGAATGTGAACGAGGGAGAGGTGTGAATAGTGACACGCTCTCTCTGCCCATTCACTTTCAGGGAGAGGTGTGTAGTTTAAGAGTGAACAGTGATGATGAGGGAGAGGTGTGAATAGTGATGAAGAGGGGAGGGTGAAAAGACTAGTGATGATGAGGGAGAGGTGTTAGAACAGGTGACTAGTGGAGATGGGAACAGGAGTAGCCTGATGTGAGGTTAGAGTGTGAATGATGACAAGGGAGAGGTGTGAACAGTGAGTAGTGATGATGAGGGAGGGTAGGTAAAATAGTGATGATGAGGGAGGGATGTGAACAGTGATGACGAGGAGAGGTTGTGAATAGTGAGATGAGGGAGAGGTAAATAGTGAGATTGTTCGAGGGATGTGAACAGTGAGTAGTGATGGGGTAGGAGGTGTGAATAGTGATGACGAGGGAGGAGGTGTAAAACAGTGAATAGTGATGATCAGAGGTGCATTTGAGGGATATAGTGAATTGTGTGTGAACATGACTGAGGGAGATAAAAGCAGTCAGAATAGTGATGAGGGAGAGGTGTGTAAACGAGGGAGAGTGAATAGGTGTGTATGATGAGGAGAGGTGTGAAGGTTTGAACAGTGATATTCTCCAACATGAGGGAGAGGTGTGAATAGTGTGATAGCCTAGTGGTTAGAGTGTAGGGGCCAGGGATTAGGTGTGAAGTAGTGAATAGTGATGATGAGGGAGAGGTGTGAATAGGTGATGACGGGGAGAGAAGTGTGAACAGTGATGACATAAAAAAGATCCTGGGAGAGGGTAAATAGTGATGATGCATTAGGGAGGGTGCTGAATAGTGATGATCGAGGGAGAGGTGGGAACAGTGACTAGTGATGATGAGGGAGAGGTGTCAAAATAGTGATGACAGAAAGGAGAGATGTGAACAGTGAATAGTGATCTGATGATGGAGTATGTGTGAATAGTGGTGATCTGCTTGGATATTGGTGTGAATAGTGATGAAGAGGTGTGTAACAGTGAACAGAGACAGGCCTCTGCCCCCTGGGCCATTCACTTTCAGTTTAAGTAAGTCCGTTATCTTTATATATACAGTTGAAGTTTGAAGTTTACATACACCTTAGCCAAATACATTTAAACTCAGTTTTTCACAATTCCTGACATTTAATCCTAGTAAAAATTCCCTGTCTTAGGTCAGTTAGGATCACAACTATTTTAAGAATGTGAAATGTCAGAATAATAGTACAGAGAATGATTTATTTCAGCTTTTCATTTATTTTATCACATTCCCAGTGGGTCAGAAGTTTACAAACACTCAATTAGTATTTGGTAGCATTGCCTTTAAATTGTTTAACTTGGGTTAAACATTTTGGGTAGCCTTCCACAAGCTTCCCACAATAAGTTGGGTGATTTTTGGCCCATTCCTCCTGACAGAGCTGGTGTAACTGAGGCAGGTTTGTAGGCCTCCTGACAGAGCTGGTGTAACTGAGGCAGGTTTGTAGGCCTCCTTTCTCGCACACGCTTTTTCAGTTCCGCCCACAAATGTTCTATAGGATTGAGGTCAGGGCTTTGTAATGGCCACTCCAATACCATGACTTTGTTGTCCTTAAAGCCATTTTGCCACAACTTTGGAAGTATGCTTAGGGTCATTGTCCATTTGGAAGACCCATTTGCGACCAAGCTTTAACACAACATGATGCTGCCACCCCCTGTGCTTCACGGTTGGGATGGTGTCCTCGGCTTGCAGGCCTCCCCCTTTTTCCTGGGAATCACTGATGATGTGTATATGAACCAGTCAGAGAAGAGTTAAACTCATACACAGCGATGTGCCTCATTAGCCTAGTTGACTACTGTGCTGCTCTAGAGAGGGGAGGAGAGGTCAAATATGATTTTATAGGTCGCATACACATATTTATCAGAGGTTATTGCAGATGCACCGAAATGCTTAGAATATCTGTGTCCCAAATTACACCCTATTCCATATATATTGCACTACTAGGAACAGGGCCTATAGGGCTCTGGTTGAAAGTAGTGCACTATGTAGGGAATAGGTTACCCGTTTGGGACGTGAACCATTGTCTTAACTTCAGTTAGTACGACAGCTGTCTGCAGCGCTAGCCCAGGTCAAATTTTTATGTTAGAATGACGTAGCTGTTATAAGACAATGAAGCTAGAGGAGAATTTGGTGGAATGCCGTGATGTTTGGGGGAGGTTATTGGATTAGAATATTGATCAGATCAAGGAGAGAGTGATGACGTTTTGTATTTTTTATCCTTGAACTTTTATTTAACTAGGCAAGTCAGTTAAGAATACTTTCTTATTTACAACGACGGCCTACACCGGTCAAACCGTTGTATGTTTTCTGCAGGCAGCGTCTTCACTAGGCCAGAGGACAATCCAATCATAGTTTATGACTTAACAAAATGTTGACGTTCTCACTACAGATGAATACTACAGATGAATACCCGCATGAACTCTGGGTTAAGCCTACACTGGCCGTGAGACCAGTGAACTGAGATAAGGTGGAGCTTTACCGAGCATGGACTTGTAGATGACCTGGAGCCAGTGGGTCTGGCGACGAACATGTAGCGAGGGCCAGCCAACTAGAGCATACAGGTCGCAGTGGTGGGTGGTATAAGGTGATTTGGTAACAAAACGGATGGCACTGTGATAGACTGCATCCAGTTTGCTGAGTAGATGTATTGGAAGCTATTTTGTAGATGACATCGCCAAAGTCGAGGATCGGTAGGAAAGTCAGTTTTACTAGGGTAAGTTTAACTTACTAGGGTAATTTAGGTACTAGGGTAAGTTAGGGTAAGTTTGGCGGCGTGAGTGAAGGAGGCTTATATATTTAGAAGGTACTCTTAACCAGCTTGCTTACAATTTGTGATGAGTTTGTTCGTTGCAGAAGTAAATACTCCTATGCTAAAAAATAGATATCTATTCTTTTCTTTACAGAAGCAGTTGTATGTTGTTGTTTTTTTGATCACCTGCCCCCTGAGAGATCTATGACTCTGATTATGACCGAAATCCTTCCTCACCACATTGTTTGCACTCACAGTCCTTATCTGTCCAATAAGAAGCAACCAACACGTTATTTTATTTCTTCCCAGCGCTCACAGTCCTTATCTGTCCAATAACCAGGAAATCTCATAAGAGATAAGAGATTTCCTCAAGCAGGTCCCATCTGAGTCAAAGGTGATCAATGGCCTTCATAGCCGTATATATATTTAAAAAAACCACAGCAGGTGTTATTTCACATATGCTGTTTTACAGAAACCTGGGCTGGTCTAGTGGGTTCCTGCCGCTGCCTTTCAGACCAGGAGAGAATTGGTTTGAATCGGAACTCTTCTAACACTTCTTACTGTCCTGTTCATTACCACTATCCAATAAACAGGAAAATGAGCAGTGGCCAGTCAGGTGACTAAAACCTAAACATGGATCAGCTCGTGCTTTCTAGTATGATAGTCCTTACAGCATGTCGAGAGTCTGGCTTGGCACGTTGCCAACTACTAGATCCCACATTTTAGCCTTAACCACATGTTGTTTAAGTAGGAAGGTGTTCAGGTCTCCGCAGACCAACTGTCAAAACGGTTTGCTTGTTTAGCCTTGGTGAGTGTGGTGTGGGAAGATGTGTGGAAAACATAATGACACCTGGCTCACCATGACAGAGTCGTGCTCCCTGCTGACTGCTCTGTCCCTGTTTCTCATCTATAGGGAGTCCTTCCCAGGCCCCTGCTGTGATGAACCCACCCCTCTGACACTACCTTCCATCGCCCCTCCCTTGGACCACCTCGCTCCCCCCTCCAGCCACGGACCCCCGAAGGAGACCCGTGGAGGATGTTCTGGAGGAGTTAAACTACGCATCAAGAACAGGTCAGTCCTGGTCCGGTCTCTGTATGTCTCCATGGGTCAGTTTCCTGGCCACGGACAGTATTTTACATTCTCCTCGATGGTCTAGTTTTTATTTTGGTGATTGTTAATTCTCAAAGATGATCTTATTAAAAAAGAAAAAATATATATTTACAGTTACATTATCTTTTCTACATACCTTTTTTTTTTTTTTTTTGTGTACTTTTACCTTTTTCTCCAGAATTTTGTGATATCCAATTGGTAGTTTGCACTCCTTCTTGGCAATTTCTCGCGTGGAATAGCCTTCACGTCTCAGAACAAGAATAGACTGCCGAGTTTCAGAAGAAAGTTATTTGTTTCTGGCCATTTTGAGCCTGTAATAGAACCCACAGACGCTGATGCTCCAGATACTCAACTCGTCTAAAGAATTCCAGGTGTATTGCTTCTTTAATCAGAAACAACAGTTTTCAGCTGCGCTAACATCATTGCAAAAGGGTTTTCTAATGATCAATTAGCCTTTTAAAATGATCAACTTGGATTAGCTAACACAACGTGCCATTGGAACGCAGGAGTGATGGTTGCTGATAATGAGCCTCTGTACGCCTATGTAGATATTCCATAGAAAATCAGCCGTTTCCAGCTGCATTAACAATGTCTACACTGTATACCGGATCAATTTGATGTTATTTTAATGGACATTTCTAATTGACCCAAACTTTTGACCGGTAGTGTATATATCTACACAGTACCAGTCAAATGTTTGAACATGCCTACTCATTCGAGGGTTTTTCTTTATTTGTACTATTTTCTACTTTGTAGAATAATAGTGAAGGCATCGAAACTATGAAATAACACATATAGAATCATGTAGTAACAAAAAAGTGTTAAACAAATCAAAATATATTTTATATTTGAGATTCTTCAAAGTAGCCACCCTTTGCCTTGATGACAGCTTAAATTAAATTAAATGTAAACCTGTTTTTGATTTGTCATTATGGTGTATTGTGTGTAGACTGCTGAGGATGTTTACTTATATAATCATTTTTTGAATAAGGCTGTAACGTAACAAAATGTTGAAAAAGTATGTGTATGTATATGCAGAGAGAGAGAGATGGGGAGAGAGAGAGATGGGGAGAGAGAGAGATGGGGAGAGAGAGAGATTCCAGAGATGGGGCACTGGAGTATATGGGGAGAGAGAGAGATGGGGAGAGAGAGAGGGAGAGAGAGAGAGAGAGAGAGAGAGAGAGAGAGACAGAGAGAGAGAGAGAGACAGAGAGAGAGAGAGAGAGAGAGAGAGAGTGAGATATCAAGACAAACCGAGAAAAAGAGATTTAGAGAGAAAGAAATGAGAGAAAAAGGTCAAAAGGTCAGATATTTATAGCTCTCGGCCCTGTCACCGTTTCCTGTCTGCATCAGGCAGAGAAGGTGTTTTGTCCCAAATTGCACCCTATTCCCTATATAGTGCATTACTCTAGACCAGAGCCCACATAGGCCCTGTTTAAAAGTAGTGCACTTTACAAGAAATAGGGTGCTATTTTGGGACACAGCAAAGGAAGATATGATCTTAGGGATGCATCACTATTATGACCACTTCCTCCTCCGTGTGCCTTGTGCCGCACGGGAACATGAAACGGAGGGGAATTTACTCAGGAACTAAAGACTGACTCTCTTCACTGGCACGTCTCTCCTCTTGTGGGCTTTCCAAACTCTCGCCAGTTGAGAGGGCTTTGTTTTTCACTTTGAAAATGTTTACTGGTGCTTTCATAAGTTAAAAAGGATATTTGTTAAATCCATATCTCGTATTATTCTACTATGATTGCTAACGTTTGACCATTCCATGCCCTTGCCGTTTTTCTGATTCATGTTTGATACAGGCTACATTGTTACGTTTTAATTTTCCTCTTCTGATGTATATAGTGCACATCAGCGTTCACAACACTCACGAGGGAGAAGTTATTATGTCACGAGGGAGAAGTTATTGTGTCACGAGGGAGAAGTTATTATGTCACGAGGGAGAAGTTATTATGTCGCGAGGGAGAAGTTATTATGTCATGAGGGAGAAGTTATTGTGTCGTGAGGGAGAAGTTATGTCACGAGGGAGAAGCTATTATGTCACGAGGGAGAAGCTATTATGTCACGAGGGAGAAGCTATTATGTCATGAGGGAGAAGTTATATCGTGAGTGAGAAGGTGTGTCGTGAGGGAGAAGTTATTATGTCGTGAGGGAGAAGTTATGTCATGAGGGAGAAGCTATTATGTCACGAGGGAGAAGCTATTATGTCATGAGGGAGAAGCTATTATGTCACAAGGGAGAAGTTATTATGTCGTGAGGGAGAAGTTGATATCGTGAGGGAGAAGTTATTATGTCATGAGGGAGAAGTTATATCGTATGAAGGTATGTCGTGAGGGAAAAGTTATGTCATGAGGAGAAGGTATGTCATGAGCAAGAAGTTATGTCATGAGGGAGAAGTTATTATGTCATGAGGGAGAAGTTATTATGTCATGAGGGAGAAGTTATTATGTCATGAGGGAGAAGTTTTGTCATGAGGGAGAAGTTTTGTCATGAGGGAGAAGCTATTATGTCATGAGGGAGAAGTTATGTCGTGAGGGAGAAGTTATTATGTCATGAGGGAGAAGTTTTGTCATGAGGGAGAAGTTATTATGTCGCGAGGGAGAAGTTATGATGTCACAAGGGAGAAGTTATGATGTCACAAGGGAGAAGTTATGATGTCACAAGGGAGAAGTTATGATGTCGCGAGGGAGAAGTTATGATGTCACGAGGGAGAAGTTATGATGTCATGAGGGAGAAGTTATGATGTCACAAGGGATAAGTTATGATGTCACGAGGGAGAAGTTATTATGTCACGAGGGAGAAGTTATTATGTCGTGAGGGAGAAGTTATTATGTCATGAGGGAGAAGTTATGATCATTTTATTTTTGTATTTGTTTGCCGTTTAGTTCTGGAATCTTCTCAGCCTCCGTCTTGTCACTGTGAACATAGACGTACCTGGCCGACACCTCAGAATAGGTGTGGACAAAGGTGTTTAAGTGCCCGTTTGGCTATGCTCTGGTCAGTTGGGTTTTGGTCATCATTAGGGGAGGCTGTAGCACAGCCTGGTAGACCACACCTGTGTCTTGTTGGTAAAGACAGGTTTTGCCTGCTTATAGTTTTTTTGGGGGGGGGGGGGGGTTGAAGACTAACCATTTAAAGTCATAATTGTGTTAAATGTTCACCACCACCAGTGCTGTGTAGTTCAAACCAACCACCTGTTACACCTCTGCCTGCCTCCTAACAATATGTTTTGTCCTTAGGGCTGCTATAAGGTCCCTATTTTACAATGTCACTGTGTACGTTTCCTGTCCTCTGGTTGTGTGGCATCCTGGTTTGGAAAACTGTTAGCATTAGTCACTGGCTTGAACTTATAAAGAAATCAGTGTGTGTTTTGATAGTCATTGTGTGTGTAAAGGCTGATGGCCCCATATCGTTGCTGTGTTTGACTACTGAGTTGGCGTAGCTTAGGACTCCATATCACTGATGTGTTTGGCTACTGGAGTTAGCGTAGCTTAGGACTCCATATCACTGATGTGTTTGGCTACTGAGTTAGCGTAGCTTAGGACTCCATATCACTGATGTGTTTGACTACTGAGTTAGCGTAGCTTAGGACTCCATATCGTTACTGTGTTTGACTACTGAGTTAGCAAAGCTTAGGACTCCATATCACTGATGTGTTTGGCTACTGGAGTTAGCATAGCTTAGGACTCCATATCACTGATGTGTTTGACTACTGGAGTTAGTGTAGCTTAGGACTCCATATCGTTACTGTGTTTGACTACTGAGTTAGCGTAGCTTAGGATTCCATATCACTGATGTGTTTGACTACTGGAGTTAGCATAGCTTAGGACTCCATATCACTGATGTGTTTGACTACTGGAGTTAGTGTAGCTTAGGACTCCATATCGTTACTGTGTTTGACTACTGAGTTAGCGTAGCTTAGGACTCCATATCGTGATGTGTTTGACTATTGAGTTAGCGTAGCTTAGATTTCCATATCACTGATGTGTTTGACTACTGGAGTTAGCGTAGCTTAGATTTCCATATCACTGATGTGTTTGACTACTGGAGTTAGCGTAGCTTTAGGATTCCATATCACTGATGTGTTTGACTACTGGAGTTAGTGTAGCTTAGGATTCCATATCACTGATGTGTTTGACTACTGGAGTTAGCGTAGCTTAGGATTCCATATCACTGATGTGTTTGACTACTGGAGTTAGCGTAGCTTAGATTTCCATATCACTGATGTGTTTGACTACTGGAGTTAGCGTAGCTTAGGATTCCATATCACTGATGTGTTTGACTACTGGAGTTAGCGTAGCTTAGGATTCCTGCTGCTTTCCTCTGTAGAGAAGAGAGATGACATCCATCCGAGCATCTTCATATCACTGATGTGTTCGTATTTCATCAAAATAAAACACATCACTGCTGCGCCTACCCAGTTTCCATTCTCCTTTATCCTCATCACAACAGAACCGTTTCCATTCTCCTTTATCCTCATCACAACAGAACCGTTTCCGTTCTCCTTTATCCTCATCACAACAGAACCGTTTCCATTCTCCTTTATCCTCATCACAACAGAACCGTTTCCATTCTCCTCCATCCTCATCACAACAGAACCGTTTCCATTCTCCTTTATCCTCATCACAACAGAACCGTTTCCGTTCTCCTTTATCCTCATCACACCAGAACCGTTTCCATTCTCCTTTATCCTCATCACAACAGAACGTTTCCATTCTCCTTTATCCTCATCACAACAGAACCGTTTCTATTCTACTCCATCCTCATCACAACAGAACCGTTTCCATTCTCCTCTATCCTCATCACAACAGAACCGTTTCCATTCTCCTCCATCCTCATCACAACAGAACCGTTTCCATTCTCCTCTATCCTCATCACAACAGAACCGTTTCATTCTCCTCCATCCTCATCACAACAGAACCGTTTCCATTCTCCTCTACCCTCATCACAACAGAACCGTTTCCATTCTCCTTTATCCTCATCACAACAGAACCGTTTCCATTCTCCTCTACCCTCATCACAACAGAACCGTTTTAAGAGTTCCTCTGTGCATAAATAAAAGCAGAGCTCTGTGCAAACAGGCAGAAGGTCTATAAATACGACCTCAGAAACAGATCAGTCGTTGAGTTTCATCCTAATATGGCTGTCCCGTTAAGTTGATTTCACGTGACGTAGGGGAGTGGAGCGCCGGCCGTTTCAGTTGGTTCCGTTTCAGTGGAATGTTCAAAGTGAACGAATAATTCAACAATGTTCTAGACGTTCTGTATCTTTTCTGTTGTCTCTCTGTGTGTCCAAAATGGCACTCTGTTCCCTCTGTTTCCTATATAGTGCACTAAAGAGTGCACTTTAAAGCAAACAGGATGCCATTGTGGATATAGACACTGATAAATAGATGGATGTTATTGGAGGACTTGTGGAGGCATTGCCATGGAGACCGCCCGTAATACCATGGCACCGTAGTTTCACTGTGTACACAACACTACCACCCAGATCTCTCTGTGTATACCTAGGCTAGGGCCTCGCTGTGTTACGGCTCTACAGTGCACAGTATGTAAGAGTGAAAAAAGGACCTACTGAGAATTTAGAAGCTTTGGCTTCTGTGTAAACTGGCCCTTTACTGTGGGAGCAGAGCAGACTGGTTGGACCGTAGTTTCTCCATCTACTGTATGTCAGATGGCAGTTTGAACTTAGAACCCTGTTGCTATGGGTGACCTTTGTTATCTTACATGGGATATTCTAGAGTTTACTGAAGATTCTCTCTCGAATGTAAACAGTTCTAGAATCGGAAATCTTTAATGAAATATTAAATGCAGACAAGCTTTACGAATGTACAAAACATTAGGAACACCGTCCTAATATTCAGTTGCACCCCCTTTTGTCCTCAGAACAGCCTCCAATTCGTCAGGGGCATGGACTCTACAAGGTGTTGAAAGCGTTCCAAAGGGATGCTGACCCATGTTGACTCCAATGCTTCCCACAGTTGTGTCAAGTTGACTGGATGTCCTTTTGGGTGGTAGACCATTGTTGATACACACGTGAAACTGTTGAGAGTGAAAAACCCAGCAGAGTTGAAGTTCTTGACACACTCAAACCGGTTTAAAGGCACTTACAGATTTTGTCTTGTCCATTCACCCTCTGAATGGCTCACATACACCATCCATGTCTCAAGGCTTAAAAATCTTTATTAAACTCGTCTGCTCCCCTTCATCTACACTGATTGAAGTGGATTGAACAGGTGACATCAATAAGGGATCATAGTTTTCACCTGGTCGGTCTGTCGCTGAAAGATGATCCTAATGTTATGTCCACTCAGTGTATAATGTGATGAAGTTGTATTTATCCAACAGATCCCTTGTGATCAGTCTGAGGTTAGTCCCATAGATAGAACTATATATATGGTATATCGCTATGGTTATAGAACTATATATATGGTATATCGCTATGGTTATAGAACTATATATATATGATATATCTCTATGATTATAGAACTATATATATATGGTATATCTCTATGGTTATAGAACTATATATATATGGTATATCTTTATGGTTATAGAACTATATATATGGTATATCCCTATGGTTATAGAACTATATATATATGGTAAATCTCTATGTTATAGAACTATATATATGGTATATCTCTATGGTTATAGAACTATATATATGGTAAATCTCTATGGTTATAGAACTATATATATATGGTATATCGCTATAGTTATAGAACTATATATATATGGTATATCCCTATGGTTATAGAACTATATATATGGTATATCTCTATGGTTATAGAACTATATATATATGGTATATCTCTATGGTTATAGATATAGAACTATATATATGGTATATCGCTATGGTTATAGAACTATATATATATGGTATATCTCTATGGTTATAGATATAGAACTATATATATATGGTATATCTCTATGGTTATAGAACTATATATATGGTATATCTCTATGGTTATAGAACTATATATATATGGTATATCTCTATGGTTATAGAACTATATATATGGTATATCTCTATGGTTATAGAACTATATATATATGGTATATCTCTATGGTTATAGAACTATATATATGGTATATCCCTATGGTTATAGAACTATATATATATGGTATATCTCTATGGTTATAGAACTATATATATCTGGTATATCTCTATGGTTATAGAACTATATATATATGGTATATCCCTATGTTTATAGAACTATATATATATGGTATATCTCTATGGTTATAGAACTATATATATATGGTATATCCCTATGTTTATAGAACTATATATATGGTATATCTCTATGGTTATAGAACTATATATATGGTATATCTCTATTATGGTATATCTCTATGGTTATAGATATAGAACTATATATATGGTATATCTCTATGGTTATAGAACTATATATATGGTATATCTCTATGGTTATAGAACTATATATATGGTATATCCCTATGGTTATAGAACTATATATATATGGTATATCCCTATGGTTATAGAACTATATATATCTGGTATATCTCTATGGTTATAGAACTATATATATGGTATATCCCTATGGTTATAGAACTATATATATATGGTATATCTCTATGGTTATAGAACTATATATATGGTATATCGCTATGGTTATAGAACTATATATATGGTATATCGCTATGGTTATAGAACTATATATATATGATATATCTCTATGGTTATAGAACTATATATATATGGTATATCTCTATGGTTATAGAACTATATATATATGGTATATCTCTATGGTTATAGAACTATATATATATATGGTATATCTCTATGGTTATAGAACTATATATATATGGTATATCTCTATGGTTATAGAACTATATATATATGGTATATCTCTATGATTATAGAACTATATATATATGGTATATCCCTATGGTTATAGAACTATATATATATGGTATATCCCTATGGTTATAGAACTATATATATGGTATATCTCTATGGTTATAGAACTATATATATATGGTATATCTCTATGGTTATAGAACTATATATATGGTATATCGCTATGGTTATAGAACTATATATATATGGTATATCTCTATGGTTATAGATATAGAACTATATATATATGGTATATCTCTATGGTTATAGAACTATATATATGGTATATCTCTATGGTTATAGAACTATATATATATGGTATATCTCTATGGTTATAGAACTATATATATATGGTATATCTCTATGGTTATATAACTATATATATATGGTATATCTCCATGGTTATAGAACTATATATATATGGTATATCTCTATGGTTATAGAACTATATATATATGGTATATCTCTATGGTTATAGAACTATATATATGGTATATATCTATGGTTATAGAACTATATATATATGGTATATCTCTATGGTTATAGAACTATATATATATGGTATATCTCTATGGTTATAGAACTATATATCTGGTATATCTCTATGGTTATAGAACTATATATCTGGTATATCTCTATGGTTATAGAACTATATATCTGGTATATCTCTATGGTTATAGAACTATATATATATGGTATATCTCTATGGTTATAGAACTATATATATATGGTATATCCCTATGGTTATAGAACTATATATATATGGTATATCCCTATGTTTATAGAACTATATATATGGTATATCTCTATGGTTATAGATATAGAACTATATATATATGGTATATCTCTATGGTTATAGAATTATTATATATATGTATATCTCTATGGTTATAGAACTATATATATATGGTATATCTCTATGGTTATAGAACTATATATATATGGTATATCTCTATGGTTATAGAACTATATATATATGGTATATCTCCATGGTTATAGAACTATATATATCTGGTATATCTCTATGGTTATAGAACTATATATCTGGTATATCTCTATGGTTATAGAACTATATATATGGTATATCTCTATGGTTATAGAACTATATATATATATGGTATATCTCTATGGTTATAGAACTCTATATATATGGTATATCTCTATGGTTATAGAACTATATATATGGTATATCTCTATGGTTATAGAACTATATACATATGGTATATCTCCATGGTTATAGAACTATATATATATGGTATATCCCTATGGTTATAGAACTATATATATATGGTATATCTCTATAGTTATAGAACTATATATATATGGTATATCTCTATGATTATAGAACTATATATATATATGGTATATCTCTATGGTTATAGAACTATATATATGGTAAATCTCTATGGTTATAGAACTATATATATCTGGTGTATCTCTATGGTTATAGAACTATATATATGGTATATCTCTATGGTTATAGAACTATATATATCTGGTGTATCTCTATGGTTATAGAACTATATATATGGTATATCTCTATGGTTATATAACTATATATATCTGGTGTATCTCTATGGTTATAGAACTATATATATGGTATATCTCTATGGTTATAGAACTATATATATATGGTATATCTCTATGGTTATAGAACTATATATATATATGGTATATCTCTATGGTTATAGAACTATATATATGGTAAATCTCTATGGTTATAGAACTATATATATATGGTATATCTCTATGGTTATAGAACTATATATATGGTATATCTCTATGATTATAGAACTATATATATATGGTATATCTCTATGGTTATAGAACTATATATATATGGTATATCTCTATAGTTATAGAACTATATATATGGTATATCTCTGGTTATAGAACTATATATATGGTATATCTCTATGGTCATAGAACTATATATATATATGTTATATCTCTATGGTTATAGAACTATATATATATGGTATATCTCTATGGTTATAGAACTATATATATATGGTATATCTCTATGATTATAGAACTATATATATGGTATATCTCTATGGTTATAGAACTATATATATATGGTATATCTCTATGGTTATAGAACTATATATATATATGGTATATCCCTATGGTTATAGAACTATATATATATGGTATATCTCTATGATTATAGAACTATATATATATGGTATATCTCTATGGTTATAGAACTATATATATATGGTATATCTCTATGATTATAGAACTATATATATATATGGTATATCTCTATGGTTATAGAACTATATATATATGGTATATCTCTATGGTCATAGAACTATATATATATATATATGGTATATCCCTATGGTTATAGAACTATATATATATGGTATATCTCTATGGATATAGAACTATATATATATGGTATATCTCTATGGTTATAGAACTATATATATGGTATATCCCTATGGTTATAGAACTATATATATATGGTATATCTCTATGGTTATAGAACTATATATATGGTATATCTCTATGGTTATAGAACTATATATATATATGGTATATCCCTATAGTTATAGAACTATATATATGGTATATCTCTGGTTATAGAACTATATATATGGTATATCTCTATGGTTATAGAACTATATATATATATGGTATATCCCTATGGTTATAGAACTATATATATGGTATATCCCTATGGTTATAGAACTATATATATATGGTATATCCCTATGGTTATAGAACTATATATATCTGGTATATCTCTATGGTTATAGAACTATATATATATGGTATATCCCTATGGTTATAGAACTATATATATGGTATATCTCTATGGTTATAGAACTATATATATGGTATATCTCTATGGTTATAGAACTATATATATGGTATATCTCTATGGTTATAGAACTATATATATGGTATATCTCTATGGTCATAGAACTATATATATGGTATATCTCTATGGTTATAGAACTATATATATGGTATATCTCTATGGTCATAGAACTATATATATGGTATATCTCTATGGTTATAGAACTATATATATGGTATATCTCTATGGTTATAGAACTATATATATATGGTATATCTCTATGGTTATAGAACTATATATATGGTATATCTCTATGGTTATAGAACTATATATATGGTATATCTCTATGTTTATAGAACTATATATATATGGTATATCTCTATGGTTATAGATATAGAACTATATATATATGGTATATCTCTATGGTCATAGAACTATATATATGGTATATCCCTATGGTTATAGAACTATGTATATATGGTATATCCCTATGGTTATAGAACTATATATATATGATATATCCCTATGGTTATAGAACTATATATATATGGTATATCCCTATGGTTATAGAACTATATATATGGTATAGCTCTATGGTTATAGAACTATATATATGGTATATCCCTATGGTTATAGAACTATATATATATGGTATATCCCTATGATTATAGAACTATATATATGGTATATCTCTATGGTTATAGAACTATATATATGGTATATCTCTATGGTTATAGAACTATATATATGGTATATCTCTATGGTTATAGAACTATATATATGGTATATCTCTATGGTTATAGAACTATATATATGGTATATCTCTATGGTTATAGAACTATATATATGGTATATCCCTATGGTTGGGCCTAGTTTAGTCCTCTGTTTAAAGCTTTACAGTTGTAAGTAGAATGCCTCACCTCTCTTCACAAAGCCTTTCATTGTTAGATAAACACCATGGATCAGCATGACTGTTCCTGGTTGGACGGCTTCCCAGCTCATTGTTAGAGGCAAAAACCAGTAACACAATACTGGATGATGTGATTTGACCACTCCTCAACCAAGCCTAGATGTAATGTGTAGGCCTACATCTGTGCCTGAAGAGTGAAGACAACCAAGCCCGAAACAAGATGGTCAGTAAAGCTATGTTGTCTAGTGGACGGACAGGAGATGGGTTAGTGGTCGGAGTGGTGTTATCTTGTGGGAGCATTTTGCCTTTAAAAAAAAAACTTTGTCTGAGACTCAAAGTTGTCGTCAGGGTGTCGACTATAGTTAGTCAGGATTTTAGAAGGCTGTTATGAATTCCAACCATGCATTGTAAAGAGTGCCAGACAGACAGTTGGTGCATTCTGGTCCCAAGATGTCGCTGCTGCCTCCCCGTGGGGCCAGTGAGGCTCATCTCATGGTCATGACGTTAGTTTGGTATCCCATAAGCCCCTTTGTGCTAGCCTGTTATCAGATAGTTCTAAGCAGAGGGCCATGCTCTGATAGAGACGGGGAGGGGGGGGCAAGTGAGGCCAAAGATGGAGGTGTACAGTCTGGGCCAGGGGTTTAGAGGGACCAGAATGGCGGTTGGGCAGGGGAAGGAACAGGGGCTTAGGCAGGAAGTGGGCCATTGGCCCCTCAGGGGACAAATACACACACGTCCTTCCCTGACGTCCCTCCCTGCTCTGCTGTCTGTTCTCTCTCTGAGCCATGGGCACACATAGTTCCCTTATCTATCTCTCGCTCTTTCTCTCTTTCTTTTCTCTCTCTCTCTCTCTCTCTCTCTCTCTCTCTCTCTCTCAGTCTCTGTCTGTTCTCTCTGTTCTCTCTCTCTATGTCCCCTCTCTGTTCCCTCTCTTTCTCTCTCTGTTCCTCTCTCTCTCTCTCTCTCTCTCTCTCTCTCTCTCTCTCTCTCTCTCTCTCTGTTCTCTCTCTGTTCTCTCTCTCTCTCTCTGTTCCCTCTCTCTCTCTCTCTCTCTCTCTTACTGTTCATCCTCTCCTCCTTCTCCACCTGGTCTGGTCAGACAGTTCAGTGTTGAGCTGCTCCTCTCTCCTCATCTTCCTCCTGGTCTGGTACAGTGTTGACCTGGTCCTCTCTCCTCATCTTCCTCCTGGTCTGGTACAGTGTTGACCTGGTCCTCTCTCCTCATCTTCCTCCTGGTCTGGTACAGTGTTGAGATGCTCCTCTTTCTCCCTCTCTCTTTCCTCCTCCATCCTCTCCTCCATCTTCTCCTCTACCATCCATCTAAAACCTCTCCATTTCAGTTTCCTCTCAGATCAAAAGATCATCCAGGAAGACTGTTCGTTCCCACAGTGCAGATAAGGTTTCTGTTCCGAGACACACCCTGTGTGTCTGTCTCTCTGTGACTCTCCATGGCCTGCCCACGGATCCCAGAGAACAGCCAGAGCCCCTGAGCCCAGGTCAAAGGTAGTGGACTTTTTAGGTAATAGGGTTTCATTTGGGCCTCAGGCCCCCTCTGTCCTCTGCCTCTCTGACAGCCCCTCTTCTCTCTCTCTTTTTTCTCCACACTCCGGACGTGAAATTCCCAAAGGTTGGGTTTCATGGGAGTGTCGGCGGGAGAACCTGAGGGATTATGGGACAGCACGGACATCCGTCCCTTTGTAGAAGGTCGAATTGGTGACATGGCTTTTCACTAGCTGTGTTACACACTTCAGTTCCTATTCTCAGGCTAGGCCCTGTGGCTACCAGAGGTGTGTGGGTAGGTGTGTGTGTGTGTGTGTGTGTGTGTGTGTAGGTGTGTGTGTGTGTGTGTGTGTGTGTGTGTGTGTGTGTGTGTGTGTGTGTGTGTGTGTGTGTGTGTGTGTGTGTGTGTGTGTGTTGGTGTGTGTGTGTAGGTGTGTAGGTGTGTAGGTGTGTGTGTGTGTGGTTAGGTGTGTGTGTGTGTGTGTGTGTGTAGGTGTGTGTGTAGGTGTGTAGGTGTGTGTGTGTGTGGTTAGGTGTGTGTGTGTGGTTAGGTGTGTGTGTGTAGGTGTGTGGTTAGGTGTGTGTGTGTGTGGTTAGGTGTGTGTGTGTGTGTAGGTGTGTGTGTGTGTGTGTATTCATCCATAGTGTATGTTGTCATCTCGTCGGCTACTTCACAAACAGAGATCCAATCCTTCCCTGTTACAGTGACTGTATTACGAGTCATGACGGCAGCCAAAGACCACATGACCGTTTAGTCACGGTGTTCGTCTTCTCCAAGCTCTGATTCTGCTGATGGTTATTAGTAGCCCACCAAACTTGCTAACGGCCTGGTACTCATCACCCTATTGTCCCTCTAATCACTCTGACATCAATACAAATGTAATGAAAATCTAATAAAACACTTCATGAGCTCATGTTGCGCAACATTTCTATAGGCTATGCAATTGCGAGAGAAAACAGTTTTGATGGCCTCTATTAAAAAGTGGAGGATCCCATCAGCTTTCTATAGGCTCGGCCTACTATATTTATGTCTCAACTTTCCTAACATTAAACACATTGCTTGTCTTTACAACGGAGTAGAGCCTAGCTGGATAGCATGAAAATGAACCACGGGAAAAGTGTTCTCCAAACGCTATTTAAGTGCACAGATGACATGTCTTTTATTAATTTTTTCAGAGACATGTGCATGATAGTGGTCCATTCGAAATCTAAACAAATTTCACAAATATATTAGTTAGTATATGTAAAGACAAGATTAAATCAAGAATAGTCTGATTAGTGAAAATATTAGCCAATCACTCGTGCAGTAAGAATATTAGCCAATCACTCGTGCAGTAAGAATATTAGCCAATTACTTGTGCAGTAAGAATTTTAGCCAATCACTCGTGCAGTAAGAATATTAGCCAATCACTCGTGCAGTAAGAATATTAGCCAATCACTCTTGCAGTAAGAATATTAGCCAATCAGTTAGTATCACACCTCATGTGTTGGGTTTAGAGACTGACTGGCATACAGACGTGGAACACTCATTCTTCTAGCCTACTGCCGTGTGCGCATTGCTACGCTTACGATGTGAAGAAATAGCCTAATAGTTGATCAACATTTAAAGCTAAAGGATCTCGTCTAGTTGCGTCAGGCTCATTTCTTAAAACAGTTGTTTTTGTTATTGCTAGTGGTTGTATTAATTTGGGATCTATCGCATGCCACTGTCCAGACAATGTTTGAATATGTATTTCCAGCACAGAATAGAATAGGTCAACTGTTGTACTACGGGGTTTAGTAGATTGACATAGGCTAGTGCTTTTGCTGTTCGTTAGGCCTGCGGATCTTGTAAAGTAAATGTGGACAGTTCTTTCAACATGTGCCTCATGCATCATGCAGCCTGAATGAAAACATTTAGCCCGACATTTGTATCACAACTAAAGTTACATAAATAACTGTACGTTTCTTTGTTAACAACTCAACACAGAATAGCCAAACTGTGCTCACTCCCTCATAATAATTTGGAGAGAAAACATCCTTTCTATATTAATCAGCTATGTTCAATTGTATTCTTCATACTTTAAAATAATGCCATGAAATTATAAGCAAATCTTGTCTGCTAAACGAACTAGTCGTAGCCCACAGCCATATGGCATAGCCAGATCAGGACCTAACATAAGGCCAACTCAGAGTATGATATTCTATTTCTTCTTAACTGCTGTTTGACTTGACATGAAACTAGACAAGAGGTGTAATCCCAGTGCTGAGCCAGTGTGTAGCAGCTCATTCATGTATGGCACGTGTTTGTAGAATGTTCAAGTCCCCAATTGACTGAGGTGAATGAAGATACAACAAGGGGATCATGGGTTGGAGTCAGTTTTGCTTGTTTTTTTGTTTTGTTTTTTACTGTTCTCCAAATAGAGTTTTAAACTGTGTAGAAATGCAGTACATGATAAAGCAAATCCATGGCTCTTGTCTAAAGTAGTAAAGGGAATGGGGTGCCATTTTGGGCAAAGACAGAATTGAAAAAGAGAAGAGGAGAGATGGGGCCATAGAGAGTGTCTTTGTTCTGTTCTGTGAATGTGTGACCGCATGTTATCATGTGTTCCGTTTCCCCTCCCAGCGTTCAAATTCATTTCTGGGCCTTGGACATTCAATAAGGACTCAGTCTGACTCTCTCTCTATCTCTCTCTCCATTTACCCTTTCTCTCGCTCGTGCTCTGTTTCTCTGTGTCTCTCTCTTCCTCTGACCTACTCTCTCTCTTCCTTACCACCCCCCCCTCTCTCTCTCTCTCTGTCCAACCCCCTCTCTCTCTCTCTCTCTCTCTCTCTATCTAACTCCCTCCCTCACTCTATCCCCCTCTCTCTCTCTCTCTCTCTCTCTCTATCTAACCCCCCTCTCTCTATCTCTCTCTCTCTCTCTGTCTAACCCCCCCCTCTCTCTCTCTCTCTCTCTCTCTCTCTGTCCAACCCCCCCCTCTCTCTCTCTCTCTCTCTCTCTATCTAACTCCTCTCTCTCTCTCTCTCTGTCCAACCCTCTCTCTCTCTCTCCTCTCTAACTCTTTCTCTCTCTCTCTCTGTTAGTTCCCAGTGCCCCTGTACTGAGCATCTCAGGGCAGGATGTTTATTTCATGCTTTATCATACGTTAGCACGGTAATAACGTTTAATTGCGCGCTTGTTTAACAACCTCCTTCGCTAGCCTGTCACGCCGGCCTCTGCCCACCAACTGCCATTTTGGAGTTTGGCACTGAGCGGTAGCGTTAGAGGACGAAGCAGGGGGCATTAAGGGTAGCGTTAGAGGACGGAGCAGGGTATCAGGCCACCATGGAGCTGCTTGGGGTCTTTTACAGGAGGAAGCTCTGGAGGAAACAGAAAGGGGATGTTGGTCTGGGGACAGAGACAGGGGGTCTGGGGCGGTCAGACAGGGCGCTGTGCAAGTCCCCTTCTGAGACCAGCGTAAACCACCTGGCCACCGGACTCATCTCCAAGGTGCTACGCTTCACCAGGTAACACACGGGTTGGGGTTTGGTTGGGTTTAAGGTAACAGAAACTGAGAGTTGTGCTTAGTACTAAAGTTGACTCCACTTCACAACTTGACTCAAGTCTTGACCCGTTTGAATAAGAGTGACTTGGTCCCACCTAGGGTAACATCCTGGAGGTAGGCTGGAACAGCTCCAGGCATCATTTTTTATTTTTCCTTTATTTAACGAGGCAAGTCAGTTAAGAACAAATTCTTATTTTCAATGACGGCCTCGGAACAGTGGGTTAACTGCCTGTTCTGGGGCAGAACGACAGATTGTACCTTGTCAGCTCGGGGATTTGAACTTGCAACCTTCCAGTTACTAGTCCAACGCTCTAACCACTAGGCTACCCTGCCGCCTCTACACTCTAACCACTAGGCTTCCCTGCCACCTCTACACTCTAACCACTAGGCTACCCTGCCGCCAACACTCTAACCACTAGGCTACCCTGCCGACTCTAACCACTAGGCTACCCTGCCGCCTCTACACTCTAACCACTAGGCTACCCTGCCGCCTCAACACTCTAACCACTAGGCTACCTGCCACCTCTACTCCTAACCACTAGGCTACCCTGCCGCCTCTACACTCTAACCACTAGGCTACCCTGCCCCCACACTCTAACCACTAGGCTACCCTGCCGCCTCTACACTCTAACCACTAGGCTACCCTGCCGCCTCTACGCTCTAACCACTAGGCTACCCTGCCGCCTCTAGGCTACCCTGCCGCTCTAACTAACCACCACTAGGCTACCCTGCCACCTCTACACTCTAACCACTAGGCTACCCTGCCGCCTCTACACTCTAACCACTAGGCTACCCTGCCCCTCTACACTCTAACCACTAGGCTACCCTGCCGCCTCTACACTCTAACCACTAGGCTTCCCTGCCGCCTCTACACTCTACCACAGGCTCTAACCTAACCAGTAGGCTTCCCTGCCACCTCTACACTCTAACCACTAGGCTACCCTGCCGCCCCTACACTCTAACCACTAGGCTACCCTGCCGCCTCTACACTCTAACCACTAGGCTACCCTGCCGCCCCTACACTCTAACCACTAGGCTGCCCTGCCGCCTCAACACTCTAACCACTAGGCTACCCTGCCGCCTCTACACTCTAACCACTAGGCTACCCTGCCGCCTCTACACTCTAACCACTAGGCTACCCTGCCGCCTCTACACTCTAACCACTAGGCTACCCTGCCGCCTCTACACTCTAACCACTAGGCTACCCTGCCGCCTCTACACTCTAACCACTAGGCTACCCTGACGCCTCTACACTCTAACCACTAGGCTACCCTGCCGCCTCTACACTCTAACCACTAGGCTACCCTGCCGCCTCTACACTCTAACCACTAGGCTACCCTGCCTCCTCCACACTCTAACCACTAGGCACTCTAACCACTACACAAGGAGAAGTTCGAAATGTAGTTGTACATCATCAGTTTTTGCTTGTTATGTCGTCACTGATAGTTAGCCATGTCAGCTAACATGTTTTAGATTGGTAAATTAGAATGGTGGAAACCACTCACCAGGCTAGGGCCCCAATTTTGATTTTTGTTGCCTAGCCTCTACACTCTAACCACTGGCAGTGCTTTAAAATAAAATAAAAAAATATTCTCCACCACATGGCAAAATGTGTAGAATTGAAGGAAAGTCACTTAAAATGTATGTTTTTTTCTCTCGTCAAAATGTTTAGGCTCCTCCACACTCTGGTGGGAGAGTTAACCAGGGTAACATACTGGGAGGGTTAGTACCAGGGTAACATACTACCAGGGTAACATACTGGGAGGGTTAGTACCAGGGTAACATACTGGGAGGGTTAGTACCAGGGTAACATACCCAGGGTAACATACTGGGAGGGTTAGTACCAGGGTAACATACAACAGGGTAACATACTGGGAGGGTTAGTACCAGGGTAACATACTGGGAGAGTTAGTAGGGTAACATACTGGGATGGTTAGTACCAGGGTAACACACTGGGAGGGTTAGTACCAGGGGAACATACTGGGAGGGTTAGTACCAGGGTAACATACTGGGAATACCAGGGTAACATACTGGGAGGGTTAGTACATAACATACTGGGAGGGTTAGTACCATGGTAACATACTTTAGTACCAGGGTAACATACTGGGAGGGTTTGTTACTGTTAGTACCAGGGTCACTGATAGTTTAGCCATGTCATGGTAACATACTGGGAGGGTTAACATGTAACATACTGGGAGGGTTAGTAGTAACATATTGGTAAAGGGTAACATACTGGAAGTACCAGGGTAACACACTGGGAGGGTTAGTACCAGAGTAACATACTGGGAGGGTTAGTACCAGGGTAACATACTGGGAGGGTTAGTACCAGGGTAACATACTGGGAGGGTTAGTACCAGGGTAACATACTGGGAGGGTTAGTACCAGGGTAACATACTGGGAGGGTTAGTACCAGGGTAACACACTGGGAGGGTTAGTACCAATTTTGTATTTTTGTTAGTACCAGGATAACATACTGGGAGGGTTAGTCAGGGTAACATACTGGGAGATACCATTAAGTACCAGGGTAACATACTGGGAGGGTTAGTACCAGGGTAACATACTGGGAGGGTTAGTACCAGGGTAAAAATGTTTACTGGGAATTGCAGGAAATGTACCAGGGTAACATACTGGGAGGGTTTTAAATATGGGAGGGTTAGTACCAGGGTAAATAAGGGTTAGTTAACATACCACCAGGGTAACATACTGGGAGGTGGGAGGGTTAGCAGGGTAACATACTGGGAGGGTTGTAGGGTAACATACTGGGAGGGTTAGTACCAGGGAAAGTCACTTTAAAATGTATGTTTTTCTCTACTGTCAGGGTAACATAAATGTTTAGGCCGCAGGTGGGTACCAGGGAACATACTGGGAGGGTTAGTACCCCAACCAGGGTAAATACTCAGGGGAACATACTAGGAACCAGGGTAACATACTGGTACCAGGGACTGGGAGTTAGTACCAGGGTAACATACTGGGAGGGTTAGTACCAGGGTAACATACTGGGAGGGTTAGTACCAGGGTAACATACTGGGAGGGTTAGTACCAGGGTAACATACTGGGAGGGTTAGTACCAGGGTAACATACTGGGAGGGTTAGTACCAGGGTAACATACTGGGAGGGTTAGTACCAGGGTAACATACTGGGAGGGTTAGTACCTGGGAGGGTACCAGGGTAACATACTGGGAGGGTTAGTACCAGGGTAACAGGGTAACATACTGGGAGGGTTAGTACCAGGGTAACATACTGGGAGGGTTAGTACCAGGGTAACATACTGGGAGGGTTAGTACCAGGGTAACATACTGGGAGGGGGTTAGTACCGGGGTAACATACTGGGAGGGTTAGTACCAGGGTAACATACTGGGAGGGTTAGTACCAGGGTAACATACTGGGAGGGTTAGTACCAGGGTAACATACTGGGAGGGTTAGTACCAGGGTAACATACTGGGAGGGTTAGTACCAGGGTAACATACTGGGAGGGTTAGTACCAGGGTAACATACTGGGAGGGTTAGTACCAGGGTAACATACTGGGAGGGTTAGTACCAGGGTAATACTGGGAGGGTTAGTACCAGGGTAACATACTGGGAGGGTTAGTACCAGGGTAACATACTGGGAGGGTTAGTACCAGGGTAACATACTGGGAGGGTTAGTACCAGGGTAACATACTGGGAGGGTTTACCAGGGTAACCAGGGTTAGTACCAGGGTAACATACTGGGGGAGGGTAACATTGGGAGGGTTACCAGGGTAACATACTGGGAGGGTTAGTACCAGGGTAACATGGGAGAGTTAGGGTTAGTACCAGGGTTAGTACCAGGGTAACATACTGGGAGGGTTAGTACCAGGGTAACATACTGGGAGGGTTAGTACCAGGGTAACATACTGGGAGGGTTAGTACCAGGGTAACATACTGGGAGGGTTAGTACCAGGGTAACATACTGGGAGGGTTAGTACCAGGGTAACATACTGGGAGGGTTAGTACCAGGGTAACATACTGGGAGGTTAGTACCAGGGTAACATACTGGGAGGGTTAGTACCAGGGTAACATACTGGGAGGGTTAGTACCAGGGTAACATACTGGGAGGGTTAGTACCAGGGTAACATACTGGGAGGGTTAGTACCAGGGTAACATACTGGGAGGGTTAGTACCAGGGTAACATACTGGGAGGGTTAGTACCAGGGTAACATACTGGGAGGGTTAGTACCAGGGTAACATACTGGGAGGGTTAGTACCAGGGTAACATACTGGGAGGGTTAGTACCAGGGTAACATACTGGGAGGGTTAGTACCAGGGGGGTAGTACCAGGGGAACATACTGGGAGGGTTAGTACCAGGGTAACATACTGGGAGGGTTAGTACCAGGGTAACATACTGGGAGGGTTAGTACCAGGGTAACATACTGGGAGGGTTAGTACCAGGGTAACATACTGGGAGGGTTAGTACCAGGGTAACATACTGGGAGGTACCAGGGTAACATACTGGGAGGGTAGTACCAGGGTAACATACTGGGGAGGGGGAGGGTACCAGGGTAACACACTGGGAGGGTTAGTACCAGGGTAACATACTGGGGGTTAGTACCAGGGTAACATACTGGGAGGGTTAGTACCAGGGTAACAGGGTAACTGGGAGGGTTAGTACCAGGGTAACATACTGGGAGGGTTAGTACCAGGGTAACATACTGGGAGGGTTAGTACCAGGGTAACATACTGGGAGGGTTAGTACCAGGGTAACATACTGGGAGGGTTAGTACCAGGGTAACATACTGGGAGGGTTAGTACCAGGGTAACATACTGGGAGGGTTAGTACCAGGGTAACATACTGGGAGGGTTAGTACCAGGGTAACATACTGGGAGGGTTAGTACCAGGGTAACATACTGGGAGGTTAGTACCAGGGTAACATACTGGGAGGGTTAGTACCAGGGTAACATACTGGGAGGTGGGAGGGTTAGTACCAGGGTAACATACTGGGAGGGTTAGTACCAGGGTAACATACTGGGAGGGTTAGTACCAGGGTAACATACTGGGAGGGGTACCAGGGTAACACACTGGGGGGTTAGTACCAGGGTAACATACTGGGAGGGTTAGTACCAGGGTAACATACTGGGAGGGTTAGTACCAGGGTAACATACTGGGAGGGTTAGTACCAGGGTAACATACTGGGAGGGTTAGTACCAGGGTAACATACTGGGAGGGTTAGTACCAGGGTAACATACTGGGAGGGTTAGTACCAGGGTAACATACTGGGAGGGGTTAGTACCAGGGTAACATACTGGGAGGGTTAGTACCAGGGTAACATACTGGGAGGGTTAGTACCAGGATAACATACTGGGAGGGTTAGTACCAGGGTAACATACTGGGAGGGTTAGTACCAGGGTAACATACTGGGAGGGTTAGTACCAGGGTAACATACTGGGAGGGTTAGTACCAGGGTAACATACTGGGAGGGTTAGTACCAGGGTAACATACTGGGAGGGTTAGTACCAGGGTAACATACTGGGAGGGTTAGTACCAGGGTAACATACTGGGAGGTTAACAGGGTAACATACTGGGAGGGTTAGTACCAGGGTAACACACTGGGAGGGTTAGTACCAGGGTAACATACTGGGAGGGTTAGTACCAGGGTAACATACTGGGAGGGTTAGTACCAGGGTAACATACTGGGAGGGTTAGTACCAGGGTAACATACTGGGAGGGTTAGTACCAGGGTAACATACTGGGAGAGTTAGTACCAGGGTAACATACTGGGAGGGTTAGTACCAGGGTAACATACTGGGAGGGTTAGTACCAGGGTAACATACTGGGAGGGTTAGTACCAGGGTAACATACTGGGAGGGTTAGTACCAGGGTAACATACTGGGAGGGTTAGTACCAGGGTAACATACTGGGAGGGTTAGTACCAGGGTTAACATACTGGGAGGGTTAGTACCAGGGTAACATACTGGGAGGGTTAGTACCAGGGTAACATACTGGGAGGGTTAGTACCAGGGTAACATACTGGGAGGGTTAGTACCAGGGTAACATACTGGGAGGGTTAGTACCAGGGTAACATACTGGGAGGGTTAGTACCAGGGTAACATACTGGGAGGGTTAGTACCAGGGTAACATACTGGGAGGGTTAGTACCAGGGTAACATACTGGGAGGGTTAGTACCAGGGTAACATACTGGGAGGGTTAGTACCAGGGTAACATACTGGGAGGGTTAGTACCAGGGTAACATACTACCAGGGGAGGGTTAGTACCAGGGTAACATACTGGGGGTTAGTACCAGGGTAACATACTGGGAGGGTTAGTACCAGGGTAACATACTGGGAGGGTTAGTACCAGGGTAACATACTGGGAGGGTTAGTACCAGGGTAACATACTGGGAGGGTTAGTACCAGGGTAACATACTGGGAGGGTTAGTACCAGGGTAACATACTGGGAGGGTACCAGGGTAACATACTGGGAGGGTTAGTACCAGGGTAACATACTGGGAGGGTTAGTACCAGGGTAACATACTGGGAGGGTTAGTACCAGGGTAACATACTGGGAGGGTTAGTACCAGGGTAACATATACTGGGAGGGTTAGTACCAGGGTAACATACTGGGAGGGTTAGTACCAGGGTAACATACTGGGAGGGTTAGTACCAGGGTAACATACTGGGAGGGTTAGTACCAGGGTAACATACTGGGAGGGTTAGTACCAGGGTAACATACTGGGAGGGTTAGTACCAGGGTAACATACTGGGAGGGTTAGTACCAGGGTAACATACTGGGAGGGTTAGTACCAGGGTAACACACTGGGAGGGTTAGTACCAGGGTAACATACTGGGAGGGTTAGTACCAGGGTAACATACTGGGAGGGTTGGGAGGGTAACATACTGGGAGGGGTTAGTACCAGGGTACCAGGTAACATACTGGGAGAGTTAGTACCAGGGTAACATACTGGGAGGGTTAGTACCAGGGTAACATACTGGGAGGGTTAGTACCAGGGTAACATACTGGGGAGGGTAACATAACATGGGAGGGTTAGTACCAGGGTAACATACTGGGAGGGTTAGTACCAGGGTAACATACTGGGAGGGTTAGTACCAGGGTAACATACTGGGAGGGTTAGTACCAGGGTAACATACTGGGAGAGTTAGTGGGAACATACTAGTACCAGGGTAACACACTGGGAGGGTTAGTACCAGGGTAACATACTGGGAGGGTTAGTACCAGGGTAACATACTGGGAGGGTTAGTACCAGGGTAACATACTGGGAGGGTTAGTACCAGGGTAACATACTGGGAGGGTTAGTACCAGGGTAACATACTGGGAGGGTTAGTACCAGGGTAACATACTGGGAGGGTTAGTACCAGGGTAACATACTGGGAGGGTTAGTACCAGGGTAACATACTGGGAGGGTTAGTACCAGGGTAACATACTGGGAGGGTTAGTACCAGGGTAACATACTGGGAGGGTTAGTACCAGGGTAACATACTGGGAGGGTTAGTGGGTACTGGGAGGGTTAGTACCAGGTAACATACTGGGAGGGTTAGTACCAGGGTAACATACTGGGAGGGTTAGTACCAGGGTAACATACTGGGAGGGTTAGTACCAGGGTAACATACTGGGAGGGTTAGTACCAGGGTAACATACTGGGAGGGTTAGTACCAGGGGAACATACTGGGAGGGTTAGTACCAGGTAACATACTGGGAGGTTAGTACCAGGGTAACATACTGGGAGGGTTAGTACCAGGGTAACATACTGGGAGGGTTAGTACCAGGGTACATACTGGAGGGTTAGTACCAGGGTAACATACTGGGAGGGTTAGTACCAGGGTAACATACTGGAGGGTTAGTACCAGGGTAACATACTGGGAGGGTTAGTACCAGGGTAACATACTGGGAGGGTTAGTACCAGGGTAACATACTGGGAGGGTTAGTACCAGGGTAACATACTGGGAGGGTTAGTACCAGGGTAACATACTGGGAGGGTTAGTACCAGGGTAACATACTGGTTAGTACCAGGGTAACATACTGGGAGGGTTAGTACCAGGGTAACATACTGGGAGGGTTAGTACCAGGGTAACATACTGGGAGGGTTAGTACCAGGGTAACATACTGGGAGGGTTAGTACCAGGGTAACATACTGGGAGGGTTAGTACCAGGGTAACATACTGGGAGGGTTAGGAACATACTGGGAGGGTTAGTACCAGGGTAACATACTGGGAGGGTTAGTACCAGGGTAACATACTGGGAGGGTTAGTACCAGGGTAACATACTGGGAGGGTTAGTACCAGGGTAACATACTGGGAGGGTTAGTACCAGGGTAACATACTGGGAGGGTTAGTACCAGGGTAACATACTGGGAGGGTTAGTACCAGGGTAACATACTGGGAGGGTTAGTACCAGGGTAACATACTGGGAGGGTTAGTACCAGGGTAACATACTGGGAGGGTTAGTACCAGGGTAACATACTGGGAGGGTTAGTACCAGGATAACATACTGGGAGGGTTAGTACCAGGGTAACATACTGGGAGGGTTAGTACCAGGGTAACAACATACAGGAGGGTTATACCAGGGTAACATACTGAGAGGGTTAGTACCAGGGGTAACATACTGGGAGGGTTAGTACCAGGGTAACATACTGGGAGGGTTAGTACCAGGGTAACATACTGGGAGGGTTAGTACCAGGGTAACATACTGGGAGGGTTAGTACCAGGGTAACACACTGGGAGGGTTAGTACCAGGGTAACATACTGGGAGGGTTAGTACCAGGGTAACATACTGGGAGGGTTAGTACCAGGGTAACATACTGGGAGGGTTAGTACCAGGGTAACATACTGGGAGGTTAGTACCAGGGGACATACTGGGAGGGTTAGTACCAGGGTAACATACTGGGAGGGTTAGTACCAGGGTAACATACTGGGAGGGTTAGTACCAGGGTAACATACTGGGAGGGTTAGTACCAGGGTAACATACTGGGAGGGTTAGTACCAGGGTAACACACTGGGAGGGTTAGTACCAGGGTAACATACTGGGAGGGTTAGTACCAGGGTAACACATACTGGGAGGGTTAGTACCAGGGTAACATACTGGGAGGGTTAGTACCAGGGTAACATACTGGGAGGGTTAGTACCAGGGTAACATACTGGGAGGGTTAGTACCAGGGTAACATACTGGGAGGGTTAGTACCAGGGTAACATACTGGGAGGGTTAGTACCAGGGTAACATACTGGGAGGGTTAGTACCAGGGTAACACACTGGGAGGGTTAGTACCAGGGTAACATACTGGGAGGGTTAGTACCAGGGTAACATACTGGGAGGGTTAGTACCAGGGTAACATACTGGGAGGGTTAGTACCAGGGTAACATACTGGGAGGGTTAGTACCAGGGTAACATACTGGGAGGGTTAGTACCAGGGTAACATACTGGGAGGGTTAGTACCAGGGTAACATACTGGGAGGGTTAGTACCAGGGTAACATACTGGGAGGGTTAGTACCAGGGTAACACTGGGAGGGTTAGTACCAGGGTAACATACTGGGAGGGTTAGTACCAGGGTAACATACTGGGAGGGTTAGTACCAGGGTAACACACATACTGGGAGGGGAGGGTTAGTACCAGGGTAACATACTGGGAGTGGTTAGTACCAGGGTAACATACTGGGAGGGTTAGTACCAGGGTAACATACTGGGAGGGTTAGTACCAGGGTAACATACTGGGAGGGTTAGTACCAGGGTAACATACTGGGAGGGTTAGTACCAGGGTACTGGGAGGGTTACCAGGGTAACATACTGGGAGGGTTAGTACCAGGGTAACATACTGGGGAGGGTTAGTACCAGGGTAACATACTGGGAGTGGTTAGTACCAGGGTAACACACTGGGAGGGTTAGTACCAGGTAACATACCAGGGTAACATACTGGGAGGGTTAGTACCAGGGTAACACACTGGGAGGGTTAGTACCAGGGTAACATACTGGGAGGGTTAGTACCAGGGTAACATACTGGGAGGGTTAGTACCAGGGTAACATACTGGGAGGGTTAGTACCAGGGTAACATACTGGGAGGGTTAGTACCAGGGTAACACACTGGGAGGGTTAGTACCAGGGTAACATACTGGGAGGGTTAGTACCAGGGTAACATACTGGGAGGGTTAGTACCAGGGTAACATACTGGGAGGGTTAGTACCAGGTAACATACTGGGAGGGTTAGTACCAGGGTAACATACTGGGAGGGTTAGTACCAGGGTAACATACTGGGAGGGTTAGTACCAGGGTAACATACTGGGAGGGTTAGTACCAGGGTAACATACTGGGAGGGTTTACCAGGGTAACATACTGGGAGGTTAGTACCACATACTGGGAGGGTTAGTACCAGGGTAACACACTGGGAGGGTTAGTACCAGGGGTAACATACTGGGAGGGTTAGTACCAGGGTAACATACTGGGAGGGTTAGTACCAGGGTAACATACTGGGAGGGTTAGTACCAGGGTAACATACTGGGAGGGTTAGTACCAGGGTAACATACTGGGAGGGTTAGTACCAGGGTAACATACTGGGAGGGTTAGTACCAGGGTAACATACTGGGAGGGTTAGTACCAGGGTAACATACTGGGAGGGTTAGTACATACTGGGAGGGTTAGTACCGTACTGGGAGAGTTAGTACCAGGGTAACATACTGGGAGGGTTAGTACCAGGGTAACATACTGGGAGGTGGGAGGGTTAGTACCAGGGTAACATACTGGGAGGGTTAGTACCAGGGTAACATACTGGGAGGGTTAGTACCAGGGTAACATACTGGGAGGGTTAGTACCAGGGTAACACACTGGGAGGGTTAGTACCAGGGACTGGGAGGTTAGTACCAGGGTAACATACTGGGAGGGTTAGTACCAGGTAACATACTGGGAGGGTTAGTACCAGGGTAACATACTGGGAGGGTTAGTACCAGGGTAACATACTGGGAGGGTTAGTACCAGGGTAACATACTGGGGAGTTAGTACCAGGGTAACATACTGGGAGGGTTAGTACCAGGGTAACATACTACCAGGGGAGGGTTAGTACCAGGGTAACATACTGGGAGGGTTAGTACCAGGGTAACATACTGGGAGGGTTAGTACCAGGGTAACACACTGGGAGGGTTAGTACCAGGGTAACATACTGGGAGGGTTAGTACCATGGTAACATACTGGGAGGGTTAGTACCAGGGTAACATACTAGGAGGGGTTAGTACCAGGGTAGGGTAACATACTGGGAGGGTTAGTACCAGGGTAACATACTGGGAGGGTTAGTACCAGGGTAACACACTGGGAGGGTTAGTACCAGGGTAACATACTGGGAGGGTTAGTACCAGGGTAACATACTGGGAGGGTTACCAGGGTAACATACTGGGAGGGTAACATACTGGGAGGGTTAGTACCAGGGTAACATACTGGGAGGGTTAGTACCAGGGTAACATACTAGGAGGGTTAGTACCAGGGTAACATACTGGGAGGGTTAGTACCAGGGTAACATACTGGGAGGGTTAGTACCAGGGTAACATACTGGGAGGGTTAGTACCAGGGTAACATACTGGGTAACATACTGGGAGGGTTAGTACCAGGGTAACATACTGGGAGGGTTAGTACCAGGGTAACATACTGGGAGGGTTAGTACCAGGTAACATACTGGGGAGGTTAGTACCAGGGTAACATACTGGGAGGGTTAGTACCAGGGTAACATACTGGGAGGGTTAGTACCAGGGTAACATACTGGGAGGGTTAGTACCAGGGTAACATACTGGGAGGTGGGAGGGTTAGTACCAGGGTAACATACTGGGAGGGTTAGTACCAGGGTAACATACTGGGAGGGTTAGTACCAGGGTAACATACTGGGAGTACCAGGGTAGTACCAGGGTAACATACTGGGAGGGTAACAGGGTAACACTGGGAGGGTTAGTACCAGGGTAACATACTGGGAGGGTTAGTACCAGGGTAACATACTGGGAGGGTTAGTACCAGGGTAACATACTGGAGGGGTTAGTACCAGGGAACATACTGGGAGGGTTAGTACCAGGGTAACATACTGGGTAACATAGGGAGGTAACGTACTGGGAAGTTAGTACCAGGGAGGGTTAGTACCAGGGTAACATACTGGGAGGGTTAGTACCAGGGTAGCACACTGGGACTGCAGTTGTAGGTTTCACCTGCTCTGTGGTCTGTGGTCTGTCTTCTAATGAGGCTGGTTTATTGGGACACAGGATTCAAATAGAATGTGTTGTATTTCCAGTTGGTGGACTGGATTCCATACTCAGGCGTGGTGTGGGGAGGGACTCTCTGCAGTTTTAGAATTGTTGTAAATGTTGATCAATGTGTCTGTTATGTACCTAAATTATTCTGTTATTTTTAAGTAAAGTTGGATAAATGGTAAAAAAAAAAATGCTGGAATGTTGTAGAAATATGTGTTGCGTGATGAATCACTATGGGGGTGTAAACAAGGGCTACTTTCATGTTTCTCGAGCTGGACGAAGGTGAAGATAGCATCGTTTCCTGTTTATACTCCACACTAAGTGTTGTAGGTTTTTGGGATCAAGAAGATCTTCTGAAATATGATGGCTGCCTGTTAGACAGCTAGTAGGAAGAATAGCATAGCTGAGAAGAGCTGTTGTTTCTAAACAGGAGAAGTCGGAGAGCTTGAATCCAAGGAATTATCTAGATGTGGTAGTTAGGGACCGCCTGTTGTGTACTCTGCTTAAATCGGACTACTGTGAAAGCTTGGTTGTGAAGCTGCAGTGTTGATAGCAAGGCCTCCAGTGTTTCTGGTGAGAAGGGAGGACAAGGGGAGGTAGAGCCAGGGAGAGGGGAGTCACATCAGCTGTCCTGGCTGTCAACACAGTGATAGCATGCAGCTGGACTCTCCTGTGG
>NW_027009851.1:0-38748 GCF_036934945.1 Oncorhynchus masou masou
TTTTCACCCTCCCACTCCAGTTCTCTGTCATCCTCCCACTCCAGTTCTCTCACCCTCCCACTCCAGTTCTTGTCTCCCCTCTCACCCTCCCACTCCAGTTCTTGACTCCCCTCTGACCCACCCACTCCAGTTCTAGTCTCCTTTCTCACCCTCCCACTCCAGTTCTTGTTTCTTCTCTCACCCTCCCACTCCAGTTCTTGGCTCCTCTCTCACCCTCCCACTTCTGTTCTTGTCCCCTCTCTCACCCACTCCAGTTCTTGTCTCCCCTCTCACCCTCCCACTCCAGTTCTTGTTTCTTCTCTCACCCTCCCACTCCAGTTCTTGTCTCCCCTCTCACCCTCCCACTCCAATTCTTGACTCCCCTCTCACCCCAGTTCTAGTCTCCTCTCTCACCCTCCCACTCCAGTTCTAGTCTCCTCTCTCACCCTCCCACTCCAGTTCTTGTCTCCTCTCTCAACCTCCCACTCCAGTTCTTGTCTCCCCTCTCACCCTCCCACTCCAGTTCTTGTCTCCTCTCTCACCCTCCCACTCCAGTTCTTGTCTCCTCTCTCACCCTCACACTCCAGTTCTTGTCTCCTCTCTCACCCTCCCACTCCAGTTCTTGTCTCCCCTTTCACCCTCCCACTCATGTTCTCTTTCACCCTCCCACTCCAGTTCTCTCTCAACCTCCCACTCCAGTTCTCTCTCAACCTCCCACTCCAGTTCTCTCTCACCCTCCCACTCCAGTTCTCTCTCACCCTCCCACTCCAGTTCCCTCACCCTCCCACTCCAGTTCTCTCTCACCCTCCCACTCCAGTTCTCTCTCACCCTCCCACTCCAGTTCTCTCTCACCCTCCCACTCCAGTTCTCTCTCACCCTCCCACTCCAGTTCTCTCTCACCCTCCCACTCCAGTTCTCTCTCACCCTCCCACTCCAGTTCTTGTCTCCTCTCTCATCCTCCCACTCCAGTTCTTGTTTCTTCTCTAACCCTCCCACTCCAGTTCTTGTCTCCCCTCTCACCCTCCCACTCCAATTCTTGTCTACCCTCTCACCCTCCCACTCCAGTTCTTGTCTCCTCTCTCACCCTCCCACTCCAGTTCTTGTTTCTTCTCTAACCCTCCCACTCCAGTTCTTGTCTCCTCACTCACCCTCCAGTTCTTGTCTCCTCTCTCACCCTCCCACTCCAATTCTTGTCTCCCACTCTCACCATTCCACTCCAGTTCTTGTCTCCCCTCTAACCCTCCCACTCCAATTCTTGTCTCCTCTCTCACCCTCCCACTCCAGTTCTTGTCTACTCTCTCACCGTCCCACTCCAGTTCGTCTCCTCTCTCACCCTCCCACTCCAGTTCTTGTCTCCCCTCTCACACTCCCACTCCAGTTCTTGTCTCCCCTCTCACCCTCCCACTCCAGTTCTCTTTCACCCTCCCACTCCAGGTCTCTCTCACCCTCCCACTCCAGTTCTTGTTTCTTCTCTCACCCTCCCACTCCAGTTCTTGGCTCCTCTCTCACCCTCCCACTTCTGTTCTTGTCCCTCTCTCACCCACTCTCAGTTCTTGTCTCCCCTCTCACCCTCCCACTCCAGTTCTTGTTTCTTCTCTCACCCTCCCACTCCAGTTCTTGTCTCCCCTCTCACCCTCCCACTCAATTCTTGTCTCCCTCCACACCCCAGTTCTAGTCTCCTCTCTCACCCTCCCACTCCAGTTCTAGTCTCCTCTCACCCTCCCACTCCAGTTCTTGTCTCCTCTCTCAACCTCCCACTCCAGTTCTTGTCTCCTCTCTCACCCTCCCACTCCAGTTCTTGTCTCCTCTCCCACTCTCCCACTCCAGTCCTTGTCTCCCCTCTCACGCTCCAAGTTCTTGTCTCCCCTCTCACGCTCCCCACTCCAGTTCTTGTCTCCTCCTCACCCTCCCACTCCAGTTCTTGTCTCCCTCTCACCCTCCCACTCCAGTTCTTGTCTCCTCTCTCACCCTCACACTCCAGTTCTTGTCTCCTCTCTCACCCTCCCACTCCAGTTCTTGTCTCCCCTTTCACCCTCCCACTCATGTTCTCTTTCACCCTCCCACTCCAGTTCTCTCTCAACCTCCCACTCCAGTTCTCTCAACCTCCCACTCCAGTTCTCTCTCACCCTCCCACTCCAGTTCTCTCACCCTCCCACTCCCAGTTCTCTCTCACCCTCCCACTCCAGTTCCCTCACCCTCCCACTCCAGTTCTCTCACCCTCCCACTCCAGTTCTCTCTCACCCTCCCACTCCAGTTCTCTCTCACCCTCCCACTCCAGTTCTCTCTCACCTCCCACTCCAGTTCTCTCTCACCCTCCCACTCAGTTCTTCTCTCACCCTCCCACTCCAGTTCTTTCTCTTCTCACCCCTCCCACTCCAGTTCTTGTTTCTTCTCTAACCCTCCCACTCCAGTTCTTGTCTCCCCTCTCACCCTCCCACTCCAATTCTTGTCTACCCTCTCACCTCCCACTCCAGTTCTTGTCTCCTCTCTCACCCTCCCACTCCAGTTCTTGTTTCTTCTCCTAACCCTCCACTCCAGTTCTTGTCTCCTCTCTCACCCTCCAGTTCTTGTCTCCTCTCTCACCCTCCCACTCCAATTCTTGTCTTCTTCTCTAACCATTCCACTCAGTTCTTGTCTCCCCTCTAACCCTCCCACTCCAATTCTTGTCTCCTCTCTCACCCTCCCACTCCAGTTCTTGTCTCCTCTCTCACCGTCCCACTCCAGTTCCTCCTCTCTCTCACCCTCCCACTCCAGTTCTTGTCTCCCCTCTCACACTCCCACTCCAGTTCTTGTCTCCTCTCACCCTCCCACTCCAGTTCTCTTTCACCCTCCCACTCCAGGTCTCTCTCACCCTCCCACTCCAGTTCTCTTTCACCCTCCCACTCCAGTTCTCTCTCACCCTCCCACTCCAGTTCTTCTCACCCTCCCACTCCAGTTCTCTCTCACCCTCCCACTCCAGTTCTCTTTCACCCTCCCACTCCAGTTCTTGTCTCCCCCTCTCACCCCTCCCACTCCAGTTCTTGTCTCCCCTCTCACCCTCCCACTCCAGTTCTTGTCTCCTCTCTCACCCTCCCACTTCTGTTCTTGTCCCCACTCTCACCCACTCACCCCAGTTCTTGTCTCCTCTCTCACCCACTCACTCCAGTTCTTGTCTCCTCTCTCACCCACTCACTCCAGTTCTTGTTTCTTCTCTCACCCTCCCAATACAGTTCTTGTTTCTTCTCTAACCCTCCCACTCCAGTTCTTGTCTCCTCTCTCACCCTCCAGTTCTTGTCTCCTCTCTCACCCTCCCACTCCAATTCTTGTCTCCTCTCACCCTCCCACTCCAGTTCTTGTCTCCCCTCACCCTCCCACTCCAGTTCTTGTCTCACCTCTCACCCTCCCACTCCAGTTCTTGTCTCCCTCGCACCCTCCCACTCCAGTTCTTGTCTCCTCTCACCCTCCCACTCCAGTTCTTGTCTCCTCTCTCACCCTCCCACTCCAGTTCTTGTCTCCTCTCTCACCCTCCCACTCCAGTTCTTGTCTCCTCTCTCACCCTCCCAATCCAGTTCTTGTCTCCTCTTTCACCTCCCACTCCAGTTCTCTTTCACCCCTCCCACTCCAGTTCTCTCTCACCCTGCCACTCCAGTTCTCTCTCACCCTGCCACTCCAGTTCTCTCTCACCCTGCCACTCCAGTTCTCTCTCACCCTCCCACTCCAGTTCTTGTCTCCTCTCTCACCCTCCCACTCCAGTTCTTGTCTCCTCTCTCACCCTCCCACTCCAGTTCTTGTCTCCCCTTTCACCCTCCCACTCATGTTCTCTTTCACCCTCCCACTCCAGTTCTCTCTCAACCTCCCACTCCAGTTCTCTCTCAACCTCCCACTCCAGTTCTTCTCACCCTCCCACTCCAGTTCTCTCTCACCCTCCCACTCCAGTTCTCTCTCACCCTCCCACTCCAGCAGTTCTTCACCCTCCCACTCCAGTTCTCTCACCCTCCCACTCCAGTTCTCTCTCACCCTCCCACTCCAGTTCTCTCTCACCCTCCCACTCCAGTTCTCTCTCACCCTCCCACTCCAGTTCTCTCTCACCCTCCCACTCTAGTTCTCTCTCACCCTCCCACTCTAGTTCTCTCTCACCCTCCCACTCCAGTTCTCTTTCACCCTCCCACTCAGTTCTCTTTCACCCTCCCACTCCAGTTCTCTCTCAACCCAGTTCTTGTCTCCCCTCTCACACTCCCACTCCAGTTCTTGTCTCCTCTCTCTCACCCTCCCACTCCAGTTCTTGTCTCCTCTCTCACCCTCCCACTCCAGTTCTTGTCTCCTCTCCCACTCTCCCACTCCAGTCCTTGTCTCCCTCTCACGCTCCCAATCCCGTTCTTGTCTCCCCTCTCACGCTCCCACTCCAGTTCTTGTCTCCTCTCTCACCCTCCCACTCCAGTTCTTGTCTCCTCTCTCACCCTCCCACTCCAGTTCTTGTCTCCTCTCTCACCCTCACACTCCAGTTCTTGTCTCCTCTCTCACCCTCCCACTCCAGTTCTTGTCTCCCTTTCACCCTCCCACTCATGTTCTCTTTCACCCTCCCACTCCAGTTCTCTCTCAACCTCCCACCCCAGTTCTCTCTCAACCTCCCACTCCAGTTCTCTCTCACCCTCCCACTCCAGTTCTCTCTCACCCTCCCACTCCAGTTCTCTCACCCTCCCACTCCAGTTCCCTCACCCTCCCACTCCAGTTTCTCTCTCACCCTCCCACTCCAGTTCTCTCTCACCCTCCCACTCCAGTTCTCTCTCACCCTCCCACTCCAGTTCTCTCTCACCCTCCCACTCCAGTTCTCTCTCACCCTCCCACTCCAGTCTCTCTCACCCTCCCACTCCAGTTCTTGTCTCCTCTCTCACCCTCCCACTCCAGTTCTTGTTTCTTCTCTAACCCTCCCACTCCAGTTCTTGTCTCCCCTCTCACCCTCCCACTCCAATTCTTGTCTACCCTCTAACCCTCCCACTCCAGTTCTTGTCTCCTCTCTCACCCTCCCACTCCAGTTCTTGTTTCTTCTCTAACCCTCCCACTCCAGTTCTTGTCTCCTCTCTCACCCTCCAGTTCTTGTCTCCCTCTCTCACCCTCCCACTCCATTCTGTCTCCCCTCTCACCATTCCACTCCAGTTCTTGTCTCCCCTCTAACCCTCCCACTCCATTCTTGTCTCCTCTCTCACCCTCCCACTCCAGTTCTTGTCTCCTCTCTCACCGTCCCACTCCAGTTCGCCTCCCTCTCACCCTCCCACTCCAGTTCTTGTCTCCCTCTCACACTCCCACTCCAGTTCTTGTCTCCCCTCTCACCCTCCCACTCCAGTTCTTTCACCCTCCCACTCCAGGTCTCTCTCACCCTCCAACTCCAGTTCTCTTTCACCCTCCCACTCCAGTTCTCTCTCACCCTCCCACTCCAGTTCTCTCTCACCCTCCCACTCCAGTTCTCTCTCACCCTCCCACTCCAGTTCTCTTTCACCCTCCCACTCCAGTTCTTGTCTCCCTCTCACCCTCCCACTCCAGTTCTTGTCTCCCCTCTCACCCTCCCACTCCAGTTCTTGTCTCCTCTCTCACCCTCCCACTTCTGTTCTTGTCCCCACTCTCACCCACTCACCCCAGTTCTTGTCTCCTCTCTCACCCACTCACTCCAGTTCTTGTCTCCTCTCTCACCCACTCACTCCAGTTCTTGTTTCTTCTCTCACCCTCCCACTCCAGTTCTTGTTTCTTCTCTAACCCTCCCACTCCAGTTCTTGTCTCCTCTCTCACCCTCCAGTTCTTGTCTCCTCTCTCACCCTCCCACTCCAATTCTTGTCTCCCCTCTCACCCTCCCACTCCAGTTCTTGTCTCCCCTCACCCTCCCACTCCAGTTCTTGTCTCACCTCTCACCCTCCCACTCCAGTTCTTGTCTCCCTCGCACCCTCCCACTCCAGTTCTTGTCTCCTCTCTTACCCTCCCACTCCAGTTCTTGTCTCCTCTCTCACCCTCCCACTCCAGTTCTTGTCTCCTCTCTCACCCTCCCAATCCAGTTCTTGTCTCCCTTTCACCCTCCCACTCCAGTTCTCTTTCACCCTCCCACTCCAGTTCTCTCTCACCCTGCCACTCCAGTTCTCTCTCACCCTGCCACTCCAGTTCTCTCTCACCCCTGCCACTCCAGTTCTCTCTCACCCTCCCACTCCAGTTCTTGTCTCCTCTCTCACCCTCCCACTCCAGTTCTTGTCTCCTCTCTCACCCTCCCACTCCAGTTCTTGTCTCCCCTCACCCTCCCACTCATGTTCTCTTTCACCCTCCCACTCCAGTTCTCTCTCAACCTCCCACTCCAGTTCTCTCTCAACCTCCCACTCCAGTTCTCTCTCACCCCTCCCACTCCAGTTCTCTCTCACCCTCCCACTCCAGTTCTCTCTCACCCTCCCACTCCAGTTCTCTCTCACCCTCCCACACCAGTTCTCTCACCCTCCCACTCCAGTTCTCTCTCACCCTCCCACTCCAGTTCTCTCTCACCCTCCCACTCCAGTTCTCTCTCACCCTCCCACTCCAGTTCTCTCTCACCCTCCCACTCTAGTTCTCTCTCACCCTCCCACTCCAGTTCTCTTTCACCCTCCCACTCCAGTTCTCTTTCACCCTCCCACTCCAGTTCTCTCTCAACCCAGTTCTTGTCTCCCCTCTCACACTCCCACTCCAGTTCTTGTCTCCTCTCTCACCCTCCCACTCCAGTTCTTGTCTCCTCTCTCACCCTCCCACTCCAGTTCTTGTCTCCTCTCTCACCCTCCCACTCCAGTTCTTGTTTCTTCTCTAACCCTCCCACTCCAGTTCTTGTCTCCCTCTCACCCTCCCACTCCAATTCTTGTCTACCCTCTCACCCTCCCACTCCAGTTCTTGTCTCCTCTCTCACCCTCCCACTCCAGTTCTTGTTTCTTCTCTAACCCTCCCACTCCAGTTCTTGTCTCCTCTCTCACCCTCCAGTTCTTGTCTCCTCTCTCACCCTCCCACTACAATTCTTGTCTCCCCTCTCACCCTCCAGTTCTTGTCTCTCTCACCCTCCCACTCCAATTCTTGTCTCCCCTCTCACCATTCCACTCCAGTTCTTGTCTCCCCTCTAACCCTCCCACTCCAATTCTTGTCTCCTCTCTCACCCTCCCACTCCAGTTCTTGTCTCCTCTCTCACCCTCCCACTCCAGTTCTTGTTTCTTCTCTAACCCTCCCACTCCAGTTCTTGTCTCCTCTCTCACCCTCCAGTTCTTGTCTCCTCTCTCACCCTCCCACTCCAATTCTTGTCTCCCTCTCACCCTCCAGTTCTTGTCTCCTCTCTCACCCTCCCACTCCAATTCTTGTCTCCTCTCACCATTCCACTCCAGTTCTTGTCTCCCCTCTAACCCTCCCACTCCAATTCTTGTCTCCTCTCTCACTCTCCCACTCCAGTTCTTGTCTCCCCTCTCACGCTCCCAATCCCGTTCTTGTCTCCCTCTCACGCTCCCACTCCAGTTCTTGTCTCCTCTCTCACCCTCCCACTCCAGTTCTTGTCTCCTCTCTCACCCTCCCACTCCAGTTCTTGTCTCCTCTCTCACCCTCCCACTCCAGTTCTTGTCTCCTCTCTCACCCTCCCACTCCAGTTCTTGTCTCCCTTTCACCCTCCCACTCATGTTCTCTTTCACCCTCCCACTCCAGTTCTCTCTCAACCTCCCACTCCAGTTCTCTCTCACCCTCCCACTCCAGTTCTCTCTCACCCTCCCACTCCAGTTCTCTCTCACCCTCCCACTCCAGTTCTCTCTCACCCTCCCACTCCAGTTCTCTCTCACCCTCCCACTCCAGTTCTCTCACCCTCCCACTCCAGTTCTTGTCTCCTCTCTCACCCTCCCACTCCAGTTCTTGTTTCTTCTCTAACCCTCCCACTCCAGTTCTTGTCTCCCCTCTCACCCTCCCACTCCAATTCTTGTCTACCCTCTAACCCTCCCACTCCAGTTCTTGTCTCCTCTCTCACCCTCCCACTCCAGTTCTTGTTTCTTCTCTAACCCTCCCACTCCAGTTCTTGTCTCCTCTCTCACCCTCCAGTTCTTGTCTCCTCTCTCACCCTCCAGTTCTTGTCTCCTCTCTCACCCTCCCACTCCAATTCTTGTCTCCCCTCTCACCATTCCACTCCAGTTCTTGTCTCCCCTCTAACCCTCCCACTCCAATTCTTGTCTCCTCTCTCACCCTCCCACTCCAGTTCTTGTCTCCTCTCTCACCGTCCCACTCCAGTTCGTCTCCTCTCTCACCCTCCCACTCCAGTTCTTGTCTCCCCTCTCACACTCCCACCAGTTCTTGTCTCCCCTCTCACCCTCCCACTCCAGTTCTCTTTCACCCTCCCACTCCAGGTCTCTCTCACCCTCCCACTCCAGTTCTCTTTCACCCTCCCACTCCAGTTCTCTCTCACCCTCCCACTCCAGTTCTCTCTCACCCTCCCACTCCAGTTCTCTCTCACCCTCCCACTCCAGTTCTCTTTCACCCTCCCACTCCAGTTCTTGTCTCCCCTCTCACCCTCCCACTCCAGTTCTTGTCTCCCTCTCACCCTCCCACTCCAGTTCTTGTCTCCCTCTCACCCTCCCACTTCTGTTCTTGTCCCCACTCTCACCCACTCACCCCAGTTCTTGTCTCTCTCTCACCCACTCACTCCAGTTCTTGTCTCCTCTCTCACCCACTCACTCCAGTTCTTGTTTCTTCTCTCACCCTCCCACTCCAGTTCTTGTTTCTTCTCTAACCCTCCCACTCCAGTTCTTGTCTCCTCTCTCACCCTCCAGTTCTTGTCTCCTCTCTCACCCTCCCACTCCAATTCTTGTCTCCCCTCTCACCCTCCCACTCCAGTTCTTGTCTCCCCTCACCCTCCCACTCCAGTTCTTGTCTCACCTCTCACCCTCCCACTCCAGTTCTTGTCTCCCTCGCACCCTCCCACTCCAGTTCTTGTCTCCTCTTACCCTCCCACTCCAGTTCTTGTCTCCTCTCTCACCCTCCCACTCCAGTTCTTGTCTCCTCTCTCACCCTCCCAATCCAGTTCTTGTCTCCTCTTTCACCCTCCCACTCCAGTTCTCTTTCACCCTCCCACTCCAGTTCTCTCTCACCCTGCCACTCCAGTTCTCTCTCACCCTGCCACTCCAGTTCTCTCTCACCCTGCCACTCCAGTTCTCTCTCACCCTGCCACTCCAGTTCTCTCTCACCCTCCCACTCCAGTTCTTGTCTCCTCTCTCACCCTCCCACTCCCAGTTCTTGTCTCCTCTCTCACCCTCCCACTCCAGTTCTTGTCTCCCCTTTCACCCTCCCACTCATGTTCTCTTTCACCCTCCCACTCCAGTTCTCTCTCAACCTCCCACTCCAGTTCTCTCTCAACCTCCCACTCCAGTTCTCTCTCACCCTCCCACTCCAGTTCTCTCTCACCCCCTCCCACTCCAGTTCTCTCTCACCCTCCCACTCCAGTTCTCTCTCACCCTCCCACACCAGTTCTCTCACCCTCCCACTCCAGTTCTCTCTCACCCTCCCACTCCAGTTCTCTCTCACCCTCCCACTCCAGTTCTCTCTCACCCTCCCACTCCAGTTCTCTCACCCTCCCACTCTAGTTCTCTCTCACCCTCCCACCCAGTTCTCTTTCACCCTCCCAGTCCAGTTCTCTTTCACCCTCCCACTCCAGTTCTCTCTCAACCCAGTTCTTGTCTCCCTCTCACACTCCCACTCCAGTTCTTGTCTCCTCTCTCACCCTCCCACTCCAGTTCTTGTCTCCTCTCTCACCCTCCCACTCCAGTTCTTGTCTCCTCTCTCACCCTCCCACTCCAGTTCTTGTTTCTTCTCTAACCCTCCCACTCCAGTTCTTGTCTCCTCTCACCCTCCCACTCCAATTCTTGTCTACCCTCTCACCCTCCCACTCCAGTTCTTGTCTCCTCTCTCACCCTCCCACTCCAGTTCTTGTTTCTTCTCTAACCCTCCCACTCCAGTTCTTGTCTCCTCTCTCACCCTCCAGTTCTTGTCTCCTCTCTCACCCTCCCACTACAATTCTTGTCTCCCCTCTCACCCTCCAGTTCTTGTCTCCTCTCTCACCCTCCCACTCCAATTCTTGTCTCCCCTCTCACCATTCCACTCCAGTTCTTGTCTCCCCTCTAACCCTCCCACTCCAATTCTTGTCTCCTCTCTCACCCTCCCACTCCAGTTCTTGTCTCCTCTCTCACCCTCCCACTCCAGTTCTTGTTTCTTCTCTAACCCTCCCACTCCAGTTCTTGTCTCCTCTCTCACCCTCCAGTTCTTGTCTCCTCTCTCACCCTCCCACTCCAATTCTTGTCTCCCCTCTCACCCTCCAGTTCTTGTCTCCTCTCTCACCCTCCCACTCCAATTCTTGTCTCCCCCTCTCACCATTCCACTCCAGTTCTTGTCTCCCCTCTAACCCTCCCACTCCAATTCTTGTCTCCTCTCTCACTCTCCCACTCCAGTTCTTGTCTCCCCTCTCACGCTCCCAATCCCGTTCTTGTCTCCCCTCTCACGCTCCCACTCCAGTTCTTGTCTCCTCTCTCACCCTCCCACTCCAGTTCTTGTCTCCTCTCTCACCCTCCCACTCCAGTTCTTGTCTCCTCTCTCACCCTCCCACTCCAGTTCTTGTCTCCTCTCTCACCCCTCCCACTCCAGTTCTTGTCTCCCCTTTCACCCTCCCACTCATGTTCTCTTTCACCCTCCCACTCCAGTTCTCTCTCAACCTCCCACTCCAGTTCTCTCTCACCCTCCCACTCCAGTTCTCTCTCACCCTCCCACTCCAGTTCTCTCTCACCCTCCCACTCCAGTTCTCTCTCACCCTCCCACTCCAGTTCTCTCTCACCCTCCCACTCCAGTTCTCTCTCACCCTCCCACTCCAGTTCTCTCTCACCCTCCCACTCCAGTTCTCTCTCACCCTCCCACTCCAGTTCTCTCTCACCCTCCCACTCCAGTTCTCTTTCACCCTCCCACTCCAGTTCTCTTTCACCCTCCCACTCCAGTTCTCTCTCAACCCAGTTCTTGTCTCCCTCTCACACTCCCACTCCAGTTCTTGTCTCCTCTCTCACCCTCCCACTCCAGTTCTTGTCTCCTCTCTCACCCTCCCACTCCAGTTCTTGTCTCCTCTCTCACCCTCCCACTCCAGTTCTTGTTTCTTCTCTAACCCTCCCACTCCAGTTCTTGTCTCCCTCTCACCCTCCCACTCCAATTCTTGTCTACCCTCTCACCCTCCCACTCCAGTTCTTGTCTCCTCTCTCACCCTCCCACTCCAGTTCTTGTTTCTTCTCTAACCCTCCCACTCCAGTTCTTGTCTCCTCTCTCACCCTCCAGTTCTTGTCTCCTCTCTCACCCTCCCACTCCAATTCTTGTCTCCCCTCTCACCATTCCACTCCAGTTCTTGTCTCCCCTCTAACCCTCCCACTCCAATTCTTGTCTCCTCTCTCACCCTCCCACTCCAGTTCTTGTCTCCTCTCTCACCGTCCCACTCCAGTTCGTCTCCTCTCTCACCCTCCCACTCCAGTTCTTGTCTCCCCTCTCACACTCCCACTCATGTTCTTGTCTCCCCTCTCACCCTCCCACTCCAGTTCTCTTTCACCCTCCCACTCCAGGTCTCTCTCACCCTCCCACTCCAGTTCTCTTTCACCCTCCCACTCCAGTTCTCTCTCACCCTCCCACTCCAGTTCTCTCTCACCCTCCCACTCCAGTTCTCTTTCACCCTCCCACTCCAGTTCTTGTCTCCCCTCTCACCCTCCCACTCCAGTTCTTCTCACCCTCCCACTCCAGTTCTCTCTCACCCTCCCACTCCAGTTCTCTCTCACCCTCCCACTCCAGTTCTCTTTCACCCTCCCACTCCAGTTCTTGTCTCCCCTCTCACCCTCCCACTCCAGTTCTCCTCACCCTCCCACTCCAGTTCTCTCTCACCCTCCCACTCCAGTTCTCTCTCACCCTCCCACTCCAGTTCTCTTTCACCCTCCCACTCCAGTTCTTGTCTCCCCTCTCACCCTCCCACTCCAGTTCTTGTCTCCCCTCTCAGCCTCCCACTCCAGTTCTTGTCTCCTCTCTCACCCTCCCACTTCTGTTCTTGTCCCCACTCTCACCCACTCACCCCAGTTCTTGTCTCCTCTCTCACCCACTCACTCCAGTTCTTGTCTCCTCTCTCACCCACTCACTCCAGTTCTTGTTTCTTCTCTCACCCTCCCACTCCAGTTCTTGTTTCTTCTCTAACCCTCCCACTCCAGTTCTTGTCTCCTCTCTCACCCTCCAGTTCTTGTCTCCTCTCTCACCCTCCCACTCCAATTCTTGTCTCCCCTCTCACCCTCCCACTCCAGTTCTTGTCTCCCCTCACCCTCCCACTCCAGTTCTTGTCTCACCTCTCACCTTCCCACTCCAGTTCTTGTCTCCCCTCGCACCCTCCCACTCCAGTTCTTGTCTCCTCTCTCACCCCTCCCACTCCAGTTCTTGTCTCCTCTCTCACCCTCCCACTCCAGTTCTTGTCTCCTCTCTCACCCTCCCAATCCAGTTCTTGTCTCCTCTTTCACCCTCCCACTCCAGTTCTCTTTCACCCTCCCACTCCAGTTCTCTCTCACCCTGCCACTCCAGTTCTCTCTCACCCTGCCACTCCAGTTCTCTCTCACCCTGCCACTCCAGTTCTCTCTCACCCTGCCACTCCAGTTCTTGTCTCCTCTCTCACCCTCCCACTCCAGTTCTTGTCTCCTCTCTCACCCTCCCACTCCAGTTCTTGTCTCCCCTTTCACCCTCCCAATCATGTTCTCTTTCACCCTCCCACTCCAGTTCTCTCTCAACCTCCCACTCCAGTTCTCTCTCAACCTCCCACTCCAGTTCTCTCTCACCCTCCCACTCCAGTTTCTCTCTCACCCTCCCACTCCAGTTCTCTCTCACCCTCCCACTCCAGTTCTCTCTCACCCTCCCACTCCAGTTCTCTCTCACCCTCCCACTCCAGTTCTCTCTCACCCTCCCACTCCAGTTTCTCTCTCACCCTCCCACTCCAGTTCTCTCTCACCCTCCCACTCCAGTTCTCTCTCACCCTCCCACTCCAGTTCTCTCTCACCCTCCCACTCCAGTTCTCTTTCACCCTCCCACTCCAGTTCTCTTTCACCCTCCCACTCCAGTTCTCTCTCTCAACCCAGTTCTTGTCTCCCCTCTCACACTCCCACTCCAGTTCTTGTCTCCTCTCTCACCCTCCCACTCCAGTTCTTGTCTCCTCTCTCACCCTCCCACTCCAGTTCTTGTCTCCTCTCTCACCCTCCCACTCCAGTTCTTGTTTCTTCTCTAACCCTCCCACTCCAGTTCTTGTCTCCCCTCTCACCCTCCCACTCCAATTCTTGTCTACCCTCTCACCCTCCCACTCCAGTTCTTGTCTCCTCTCTCACCCTCCCACTCCAGTTCTTGTTTCTTCTCTAACCCTCCCACTCCAGTTCTTGTCTCCCTCTCACCCTCCAGTTCTTGTCTCCTCTCTCACCCTCCCACTCCAGTTCTTATCTCCTCTCTCACCCTCCAGTTCTTGTCTCCTCTCTCACCCTCCCACTCCAATTCTTGTCTCCCCTCTCACCATTCCACTCCAGTTCTTGTCTCCCCTCTAACCCTCCCACTCCAATTCTTGTCTCCTCTCTCACCCTCCCACTCCAGTTCTTGTCTCCTCTCTCACCGTCCCACTCCAGTTCGTCTCCTCTCTCACCCTCCCACTCCAGTTCTTGTCTCCCCTCTCACACTCCCACTCCAGTTCTTGTCTCCCCTCTCACCCTCCCACTCCAGTTCTCTTTCACCCTCCCACTCCAGGTCTCTCTCACCCTCCCACTCCAGTTCTCTTTCACCCTCCCACTCCAGTTCTCTCTCACCCTCCCACTCCAGTTCTCTCTCACCCTCCCACTCCAGTTCTCTTTCACCCTCCCACTCCAGTTCTTGTCTCCCCTTTCACCCTCACACTCCAGTTCTTGTCTCCCCTCTCACCCTCCCACTCCAGTTCTTGTCTCCTCTCTCACCCTCCCACTTCTGTTCTTGTCCCCACTCTCACCCACTCACCCCAGTTCTTGTCTCCTCTCTCACCCACTCACTCCAGGTCTTGTCTCCTCTCTCACCCACTCACTCCAGTTCTTGTTTCTTCTCTCACCCTCCCACTCCAGTTCTTGTTTCTTCTCTAACCCTCCCACTCCAGTTCTTGTCTCCTCTCTCACCCTCCAGTTCTTGTCTCCTCTCTCACCCTCCCACTCCAATTCTTGTCTCCCCTCTCACCCTCCCACTCCAGTTCTTGTCTCCCCTCACCCTCCCACTCCAGTTCTTGTCTCACCTCTCACCCTCCCACTCCAGTTCTTGTCTCCCCTCGCACCCTCCCACTCCAGTTCTTGTCTCCTCTCTCACCCTCCCACTCCAGTTCTTGTCTCCTCTCTCACCCTCCCACTCCAGTTCTTGTCTCCTCTCTCACCCTCCCAATCCAGTTCTTGTCTCCTCTTTCACCCTCCCACTCCAGTTCTCTTTCACCCTCCCACTCCAGTTCTCTCTCACCCTGCCACTCCAGTTCTCTCTCACCCTGCCACTCCAGTTCTCTCTCACCCTGCCACTCCAGTTCTCTCTCACCCTCCCACTCCAGTTCTTGTCTCCTCTCTCACCCTCCCACTCCATTTCTTGTCTCCTCTCTCACCCTCCCACTCCAGTTCTTGTCTCCCCTTTCACCCTCCCACTCATGTTCTCTTTCACCCTCCCACTCCAGTTCTCTCTCAACCTCCCACTCCAGTTCTCTCTCAACCTCCCACTCCAGTTTCTCTCTCAACCTCCCACTCCAGTTCTCTCTCACCCTCCCACTCCAGTTCTCTCTCACCCTCCCACTCCAGTTCTCTCTCACCCTCCCACTCCAGTTCTCTCTCACCCCTCCCACTCCAGTTTCTCTCTCACCCTCCCACTCCAGTTCTCTCTCACCCTCCCACTCCAGTTCTCTTTCACCCTCCCACTCCAGTTCTCTTTCACCCTCCCACTCCAGTTCTCTCTCAACCCAGTTCTTGTCTCCCCTCTCACACTCCCACTCCAGTTCTTGTCTCCTCTCTCACCCTCCCACTCCAGTTCTTGTCTCCTCTCTCACCCTCCCACTCCAGTTCTTGTCTCCTCTCTCACCCTCCCACTCCAGTTCTTGTTTCTTCTCTAACCCTCCCACTCCAGTTCTTGTCTCCTCTCTCACCCTCCCACTCCAGTTCTTGTCTCCTCTCTCACCCTCCCACTCCAGTTCTTGTTTCTTCTCTAACCCTCCCACTCCAGTTCTTGTCTCCCTCTCACCCTCCCACTCCAATTCTTGTCTACCCTCTCACCCTCCCACTCCAGTTCTTGTCTCCTCTCTCACCCTCCCACTCCAGTTCTTGTTTCTTCTCTAACCCTCCCACTCCAGTTCTTGTCTCCTCTCTCACCCTCCAGTTCTTGTCTCCTCTCTCACCCTCCCACTCCAGTTCTTATCTCCTCTCTCACCCTCCAGTTCTTGTCTCCTCTCTCACCCTCCCACTCCAATTCTTGTCTCCCCTCTCACCATTCCACTCCAGTTCTTGTCTCCCCTCTAACCCTCCCACTCCAATTCTTGTCTCCTCTCTCACCCTCCCACTCCAGTTCTTGTCTCCTCTCTCACCGTCCCACTCCAGTTCGTCTCCTCTCTCACCCTCCCACTCCAGTTCTTGTCTCCCCTCTCACACTCCCACTCCAGTTCTTGTCTCCCCTCTCACCCTCCCACTCCAGTTCTCTTTCACCCCTCCCACTCCAGGTCTCTCTCACCCTCCCACTCCAGTTCTCTTTCACCCTCCCACTCCAGTTCTCTCTCACCCTCCCACTCCAGTTCTCTCTCACCCTCCCACTCCAGTTCTCTTTCACCCTCCCACTCCAGTTCTTGTCTCCCCTTTCACCCTCACACTCCAGTTCTTGTCTCCCCTCTCACCCTCCCACTCCAGTTCTTGTCTCCTCTCTCACCCTCCCACTTCTGTTCTTGTCCCCACTCTCACCCACTCACCCCAGTTCTTGTCTCCTCTCTCACCCACTCACTCCAGTTCTTGTCTCCTCTCTCACCCACTCACTCCAGTTCTTGTTTCTTCTCTCACCCTCCCACTCCAGTTCTTGTTTCTTCTCTAACCCTCCCACTCCAGTTCTTGTCTCCTCTCTCACCCTCCAGTTCTTGTCTCCTCTCTCACCCTCCCACTCCAATTCTTGTCTCCCCTCTCACCCTCCCACTCCAGTTCTTGTCTCCCCTCACCCTCCCACTCCAGTTCTTGTCTCACATCTCACCCTCCCACTCCAGTTCTTGTCTCCCCTCGCACCCTCCCACTCCAGTTCTTGTCTCCTCTCTCACCCTCCCACTCCAGTTCTTGTCTCCTCTCTCACCCTCCCACTCCAGTTCTTGTCTCCTCTCTCACCCTCCCAATCCAGTTCTTGTCTCCTCTTTCACCCTCCCACTCCAGTTCTCTTTCACCCTCCCACTCCAGTTCTCTCTCACCCTGCCACTCCAGTTCTCTCTCACCCTGCCACTCCAGTTCTCTCTCACCCTGCCACTCCAGTTCTCTCTCACCCTCCCACTCCAGTTCTTGTCTCCTCTCTCACCCTCCCACTCCATTTCTTGTCTCCTCTCTCACCCTCCCACTCCAGTTCTTGTCTCCCCTTTCACCCTCCCACTCATGTTCTCTTTCACCCTCCCACTCCAGTTCTCTCTCAACCTCCCACTCCAGTTCTCTCTCAACCTCCCACTCCAGTTCTCTCTCACCCTCCCACTCCAGTTCTCTCTCACCCTCCCACTCCAGTTCTCTCTCACCCTCCCACTCCAGTTTCTCTCTCACCCTCCCACTCCAGTTCTCTCTCACCCTCCCACTCCAGTTCTCTCTCACCCTCCCACTCCAGTTCTCTCTCACCCTCCCACTCCAGTTCTCTTTCACCCTCCCACTCCAGTTCTCTCTCAACCCAGTTCTTGTCTCCCCTCTCACACTCCCACTCCAGTTCTTGTCTCCACTCTCACCCTCCCACTCCAGTTCTTCTTGTCTCCTCTCTCACCCTCCCACTCCAGTTCTTGTCTCCTCTCTCACCCTCCCACTCCAGTTCTTGTTTCTTCTCTAACCCTCCCACTCCAGTTCTTGTCTCCCCTCTCACCCTCCCACTCCAGTTCTTGTCTCCCCTCACCCTCCCACTCCAGTTCTTGTCTCCCCTCTCACACTCCCACTCCAGTTCTTGTCTCCTCTCTCACCCTCCCACTCCAGTTCTTGTCTCCTCTCTCACCCTCCCACTCCAGTTCTTGTCTCCTCTCTCACCCTCCCACTCCAGTTCTTGTTTCTTCTCTAACCCTCCCACTCCAGTTCTTGTCTCCCCTCTCACCCTCCCACTCCAATTCTTGTCTACCCTCTCACCCTCCCACTCCAGTTCTTGTCTCCTCTCTCACCCTCCCACTCCAGTTCTTGTTTCTTCTCTAACCCTCCCACTCCAGTTCTTGTCTCTCTCTCACCCTCCAGTTCTTGTCTCCTCTCTCACCCTCCCACTCCAATTCTTGTCTCCCCTCTCACCATTCCACTCCAGTTCTTGTCTCCCCTCTAACCCTCCCACTCCAGTTCTTGTCTCCCCTCTCACCCTCCCACTCCAATTCTTGTCTCCTCTCTCACCCTCCCACTCCAGTTCTTGTCTCCTCTCTCACCGTCCCACTCCAGTTCGTCTCCTCTCTCACCCTCCCACTCCAGTTCTTGTCTCCCCTCTCACACTCCCACTCCAGTTCTTGTCTCCCCTCTCACCCTCCCACTCCAGTTCTCTCTCACCCTCCCACTCCAGTTCTCTTTCACCCTCCCACTCCAGTTCTCTCTCACCCTCCTACTCCAGTTCTCTCTCACCCTCCCACTCCAGTTCTCTCTCACCCTCCCACTCCAGTTCTCTCTCACCCTCCCACTCCAGTTCTCTTTCACCCTCCCACTCCAGTTCTTGTCTCCCCTCTCACCCTCCCACTCCAGTTCTTGTCTCCCCTCTCACCCTCCCACTCCAGTTCTTGTCTCCTCTCTCACCCTCCCACTTCTGTACTTGTCCCCACTCTCACCCACTCACCCCAGTTCTTGTCTCCTCTCTCACCCACTCACTCCAGTTCTTGTCTCCTCTCTCACCCACTCACTCCAGTTCTTGTTTCTTCTCTCACCCTCCCACTCCAGTTCTTGTTTCTTCTCTAACCCTCCCACTCCAGTTCTTGTCTCCTCTCTCACCCTCCAGTTCTTGTCTCCTCTCTCACCCTCCCACTCCAATTCTTGTCTCCCCTCTCACCCTCCCACTCCAGTTCTTGTCTCCCCTCACCCTCCCACTCCAGTTCTTGTCTCACCTCTCACCCTCCCACTCCAGTTCTTGTCTCCCCTCGCACCCTCCCACTCCAGTTCTTGTCTCCTCTCTCACCCTCCCACTCCAGTTCTTGTCTCCTCTCTCACCCTCCCACTCCAGTTCTTGTCTCCTCTTTCACCCTCCCACTCCAGTTCTCTTTCACCCTCCCACTCCAGTTCTCTCTCACCCTGCCACTCCAGTTCTCTCTCACCCTGCCACTCCAGTTCTCTCTCACCCTCCCACTCCAATTCTTGTCTCCCCTCTCACCCTCCCACTCCAATTCTTGTCTCCTCTCTCACCCTCCCACTCCAGTTCTTGTCTCCTCTCTCACCGTCCCACTCCAGTTCGTCTCCTCTCTCACCCTCCCACTCCAGTTCTTGTCTCCCCTCTCACACTCCCACTCCAGTTCTTGTCTCCCCTCTCACCCTCCCACTCCAGTTCTCTCTCACCCTCCCACTCCAGTTCTCTTTCACCCTCCCACTCCAGTTCTCTCTCACCCTCCTACTCCAGTTCTCTCTCACCCTCCCACTCCAGTTCTCTCTCACCCTCCCACTCCAGTTCTCTCTCACCCTCCCACTCCAGTTCTCTTTCACCCTCCCACTCCAGTTCTTGTCTCCCCTCTCACCCTCCCACTCCAGTTCTTGTCTCCCCTCTCACCCTCCCACTCCAGTTCTTGTCTCCTCTCTCACCCTCCCACTTCTGTACTTGTCCCCACTCTCACCCACTCACCCCAGTTCTTGTCTCCTCTCTCACCCACTCACTCCAGTTCTTGTCTCCTCTCTCACCCACTCACTCCAGTTCTTGTTTCTTCTCTCACCCTCCCACTCCAGTTCTTGTTTCTTCTCTAACCCTCCCACTCCAGTTCTTGTCTCCTCTCTCACCCTCCAGTTCTTGTCTCCTCTCTCACCCTCCCACTCCAATTCTTGTCTCCCCTCTCACCCTCCCACTCCAGTTCTTGTCTCCCCTCACCCTCCCACTCCAGTTCTTGTCTCACCTCTCACCCTCCCACTCCAGTTCTTGTCTCCCCTCGCACCCTCCCACTCCAGTTCTTGTCTCCTCTCTCACCCTCCCACTCCAGTTCTTGTCTACTCTCTCACCCTCCCACTCCAGTTCTTGTCTCCTCTCACTCTCCCAATCCAGTTCTTGTCTCCTCTTTCACCCTCCCACTCCAGTTCTCTTTCACCCTCCCACTCCAGTTCTCTCTCACCCTGCCACTCCAGTTCTCTCTCACCCTGCCACTCCAGTTCTCTCTCACCCTCCCACTCCAGTTCTTGTCTCCTCTCTCACCCTCCCAATCCAGTTCTTGTCTCCTCTTTCACCCTCCCACTCCAGTTCTCTTTCACCCTCCCACTCCAGTTCTTTTTCACCCTCCCACTCCAGTTCTTTTTCACCCTCCCACTCCAGTTCTATCTCACCCTCCCACTCCAGTTCTCTCTCACCCTGCCACTCCAGTTCTCTCTCACCCTCCCACTCCAGTTCTCTCTCACCCTCCCACTCCAGTTCTCTCTCACCCTCCCACTCCAGTTCTCTTTCACCCTCCCACTCCAGTTCTCTTTCACCCTCCCACTCCAGTTCTCTTTCACCCTCCCACTCCAGTTCTTTTTCACCCTCCCACTCCAGTTATTTTTCACCCTCCCACTCCAGTTCTATCTCACCCTCCCACTCCGGTTCTCTCTCACCCTCCCACTCCAGTTCTATCTCACCCTCCCACTCCGGTTCTCTCTCACCCTCCCACTCCAGTTCTCTCTCACCCTCCCACTCCAGTTCTCTCTCACCCTCCCACTCCAGTTCTCTCTCACCCTCCAACTCCAGTTCTTGTCTCCCCTCTCACCCTCCCACTCCAGTTCTTGTCTCCTCTCTCAACCTCCCACTCCAGTTCTTGTTTCTTCTCTCAACCTCCCACTCCAGTTCTTGTTTCTTCTCTAACCCTCCCACTCCAGTTCTTGTCTCCTCTCTCACCCTCCCACTCCAGTTCTTGTTTCTTCTCTAACCCTCCCACTCCAGTTCTGTCTCCTCTCTCACCCTCCCACTCCAGTTCTTGTCTCCTCTCTCACCCTCCCACTCCAGGTCTTGTTTCTTCTCTAACCCTCCCACTCCAGTTCCTGTCTCCTCTCTCACCCTCCCACTCCAGTTCTTGTCTCCTCTCTCACCCTCCCACTTCAGTTCTTGTTTCTTCTCTAACCCTCCCACTCCAGCTCTTGTCTCCCCTCTCACCCTCCCACTCCAGTTCTTGTCTCTCCTCTCACCCTCCCACTCCAGTTCTTGTCTCCCCTCTCACCCTCCCACTCCAGTTCTTGTCTCCCCTCTCACCCTCCCACTCCAGTTCTTGTCTCCCATCTCACCCTCCCACTCCAGTTCTTGTCTCCCCTCTCACCCTCCCACTCCAGTTCTTGTCTCCCATCTCACCCTCCCACTCCAGTTCTTGTCTCCCCTCTCACCCTCCCACTCCAGTTCTTGTCTCCCCTCTCACCCTCCCACTCCAGTTCTTGTCTCCCCTCTCACTCCAGTTCTTGTCTCCTCTCTCACCCTCCCATTCCAGTTCTTGTCTCCCCTCCCACTCCAGTTCTTGTCCCCTTTCTCACCCTCCCACTTCTGTTCTTGTCTCCCCTCTCACCCTCCCACTCCAGTTCTTGTCTCCCCTCTCACCCTCCCACTCCAGTTCTTGTCTCCCTCTCACCCTCCCACTCCAGTTCTTGTCTCCCTCTCACCCTCCCACTCCAGTTCTTGTCTTCCCTCTCACCCTCCCACTCCAGTTCTTGTCTCCCCTCTCACCCTCCCACTCCAGTTCTTGTCTCCCCTCTCACCCTCCCACTCCAGTTCTCTCTCACCCTCCCACTCCAGTTCTCTTTCACCCTCCCACTCCAGTTCTCTCTCACCCTCCTACTCCAGTTCTCTCTCACCCTCCCACTCCAGTTCTCTCTCACCCTCCCACTCCAGTTCTCTCTCACCCTCCCACTCCAGTTCTCTTTCACCCTCCCACTCCAGTTCTTGTCTCCCCTCTCACCCTCCCACTCCAGTTCTTGTCTCCCCTCTCACCCTCCCACTCCAGTTCTTGTCTCCTCTCTCACCCTCCCACTTCTGTACTTGTCCCCACTCTCACCCACTCACCCCAGTTCTTGTCTCCTCTCTCACCCACTCACTCCAGTTCTTGTCTCCTCTCTCACCCACTCACTCCAGTTCTTGTTTCTTCTCTCACCCTCCCACTCCAGTTCTTGTTTCTTCTCTAACCCTCCCACTCCAGTTCTTGTCTCCTCTCTCACCCTCCAGTTCTTGTCTCCTCTCTCACCCTCCCACTCCAATTCTTGTCTCCCCTCTCACCCTCCCACTCCAGTTCTTGTCTCCCCTCACCCTCCCACTCCAGTTCTTGTCTCACCTCTCACCCTCCCACTCCAGTTCTTGTCTCCCCTCGCACCCTCCCACTCCAGTTCTTGTCTCCTCTCTCACCCTCCCACTCCAGTTCTTGTCTACTCTCTCACCCTCCCACTCCAGTTCTTGTCTCCTCTCACTCTCCCAATCCAGTTCTTGTCTCCTCTTTCACCCTCCCACTCCAGTTCTCTTTCACCCTCCCACTCCAGTTCTCTCTCACCCTGCCACTCCAGTTCTCTCTCACCCTGCCACTCCAGTTCTCTCTCACCCTCCCACTCCAGTTCTTGTCTCCTCTCTCACCCTCCCAATCCAGTTCTTGTCTCCTCTTTCACCCTCCCACTCCAGTTCTCTTTCACCCTCCCACTCCAGTTCTTTTTCACCCTCCCACTCCAGTTCTTTTTCACCCTCCCACTCCAGTTCTATCTCACCCTCCCACTCCAGTTCTCTCTCACCCTGCCACTCCAGTTCTCTCTCACCCTCCCACTCCAGTTCTCTCTCACCCTCCCACTCCAGTTCTCTCTCACCCTCCCACTCCAGTTCTCTTTCACCCTCCCACTCCAGTTCTCTTTCACCCTCCCACTCCAGTTCTCTTTCACCCTCCCACTCCAGTTCTTTTTCACCCTCCCACTCCAGTTATTTTTCACCCTCCCACTCCAGTTCTATCTCACCCTCCCACTCCGGTTCTCTCTCACCCTCCCACTCCAGTTCTATCTCACCCTCCCACTCCGGTTCTCTCTCACCCTCCCACTCCAGTTCTCTCTCACCCTCCCACTCCAGTTCTCTCTCACCCTCCCACTCCAGTTCTCTCTCACCCTCCAACTCCAGTTCTTGTCTCCCCTCTCACCCTCCCACTCCAGTTCTTGTCTCCTCTCTCAACCTCCCACTCCAGTTCTTGTTTCTTCTCTCAACCTCCCACTCCAGTTCTTGTTTCTTCTCTAACCCTCCCACTCCAGTTCTTGTCTCCTCTCTCACCCTCCCACTCCAGTTCTTGTTTCTTCTCTAACCCTCCCACTCCAGTTCTGTCTCCTCTCTCACCCTCCCACTCCAGTTCTTGTCTCCTCTCTCACCCTCCCACTCCAGGTCTTGTTTCTTCTCTAACCCTCCCACTCCAGTTCCTGTCTCCTCTCTCACCCTCCCACTCCAGTTCTTGTCTCCTCTCTCACCCTCCCACTTCAGTTCTTGTTTCTTCTCTAACCCTCCCACTCCAGCTCTTGTCTCCCCTCTCACCCTCCCACTCCAGTTCTTGTCTCTCCTCTCACCCTCCCACTCCAGTTCTTGTCTCCCCTCTCACCCTCCCACTCCAGTTCTTGTCTCCCCTCTCACCCTCCCACTCCAGTTCTTGTCTCCCATCTCACCCTCCCACTCCAGTTCTTGTCTCCCCTCTCACCCTCCCACTCCAGTTCTTGTCTCCCATCTCACCCTCCCACTCCAGTTCTTGTCTCCCCTCTCACCCTCCCACTCCAGTTCTTGTCTCCCCTCTCACCCTCCCACTCCAGTTCTTGTCTCCCCCTCTCACTCCAGTTCTTGTCTCCTCTCTCACCCTCCCATTCCAGTTCTTGTCTCCCCTCCCACTCCAGTTCTTGTCTCCCCTCTCACCCTCCCACTCCAGTTCTTGTCTCCCCTCTCACTCCAGTTCTTGTCTCCTCTCTCACCCTCCCATTCCAGTTCTTGTCTCCCCTCCCACTCCAGTTCTTGTCCCCTTTCTCACCCTCCCACTCCAGTTCTTGTCTCCCCTCTCACCCTCCCACTCCAGTTCTTGTCTTCCCTCTCACCCTCCCACTCCAGTTCTTGTCTCCCTCTCACCCTCCCACTCCAGTTCTTGTCTCCCCTCTCACCCTCCCACTCCAGTTCTCTCTCACCCTCCCACTCCAGTTCTCTTTCACCCTCCCACTCCAGTTCTCTCTCACCCTCCTACTCCAGTTCTCTCTCACCCTCCCACTCCAGTTCTCTCTCACCCTCCCACTCCAGTTCTCTCTCACCCTCCCACTCCAGTTCTCTTTCACCCTCCCACTCCAGTTCTTGTCTCCCCTCTCACCCTCCCACTCCAGTTCTTGTCTCCCCTCTCACCCTCCCACTCCAGTTCTTGTCTCCTCTCTCACCCTCCCACTTCTGTACTTGTCCCCACTCTCACCCACTCACCCCAGTTCTTGTCTCCTCTCTCACCCACTCACTCCAGTTCTTGTCTCCTCTCTCACCCACTCACTCCAGTTCTTGTTTCTTCTCTCACCCTCCCACTCCAGTTCTTGTTTCTTCTCTAACCCTCCCACTCCAGTTCTTGTCTCCTCTCTCACCCTCCAGTTCTTGTCTCCTCTCTCACCCTCCCACTCCAATTCTTGTCTCCCCTCTCACCCTCCCACTCCAGTTCTTGTCTCCCCTCACCCTCCCACTCCAGTTCTTGTCTCACCTCTCACCCTCCCACTCCAGTTCTTGTCTCCCCTCGCACCCTCCCACTCCAGTTCTTGTCTCCTCTCTCACCCTCCCACTCCAGTTCTTGTCTCCTCTCTCACCCTCCCACTCCAGTTCTTGTCTCCTCTCTCACCCTCCCAATCCAGTTCTTGTCTCCTCTTTCACCCTCCCACTCCAGTTCTCTTTCACCCTCCCACTCCAGTTCTCTCTCACCCTGCCACTCCAGTTCTCTCTCACCCTGCCACTCCAGTTCTCTCTCACCCTCCCACTCCAATTCTTGTCTCCCTCTCACCCTCCCACTCCAATTCTTGTCTCCTCTCTCACCCTCCCACTCCAGTTCTTGTCTCCTCTCTCACCGTCCCACTCCAGTTCGTCTCCTCTCTCACCCTCCCACTCCAGTTCTTGTCTCCCCTCTCACACTCCCACTCCAGTTCTTGTCTCCCTCTCACCCTCCCACTCCAGTTTCTCTCTCACCCTCCCACTCCAGTTCTCTCTCACCCTGCCACTCCAGTTCTCTCTCACCCTGCCACTCTAGTTCTCTCTCACCCTCCCACTCCAGTTCTTGTCTCCTCTCTCACCCTCCCAATCCAGTTCTTGTCTCCTCTTTCACCCTCCCACTCCAGTTCTTTTTCACCCTCCCACTCCAGTTCTTTTTCACCCTCCCACTCCAGTTCTATCTCACCCTCCCACTCCAGTTCTCTCTCACCCTGCCACTCCAGTTCTCTCTCACCCTCCCACTCCAGTTCTCTCTCACCCTCCCACTCCAGTTCTCTCTCACCCTCCCACTCCAGTTATTTTTCACCCTGCCACTCCAGTTCTCTCTCACCCTCCCACTCCAGTTCTCTCTCACCCTCCCACTCCAGTTCTCTCTCACCCTCCCACTCCAGTTATTTTTCACCCTCCCACTCCAGTTCTATCTCACCCTCCCACTCCGGTTCTCTCTCACCCTCCCACTCCAGTTCTCTCTCACCCTCCCACTCCAGTTCTCTCTCACCCTCCCACTCCAGTTCTCTCTCACCCTCCCACTCCAGTTCTTGTCTCCCCTCTCACCCTCCCACTCCAGTTCTTGTCTCCTCTCTCAACCTCCCACTCCAGTTCTTGTTTCTTCTCTCAACCTCCCACTCCAGTTCTTGTTTCTTCTCTAACCCTCCCACTCCAGTTCTTGTCTCCTCTCTCACCCTCCCACTCCAGTTCTTGTTTCTTCTCTAACCCTCCCACTCCAGTTCTGTCTCTCTCTCACCCTCCCACTCCAGTTCTTGTCTCCTCTCTCACCCTCCCACTCCAGTTCTTGTTTCTTCTCTAACCCTCCCACTCCAGTTCCTGTCTCCTCTCTCACCCTCCCACTCCAGTTCTTGTCTCCTCTCTCACCCTCCCACTTCAGTTCTTGTTTCTTCTCTAACCCTCCCACTCCAGCTCTTGTCTCCCCCTCTCACCCTCCCACTCCAGTTCTTGTCTCTCCTCTCACCCTCCCACTCCAGTTCTTGTCTCCCCCTCTCACCCTCCCACTCCAGTTCTTGTCTCCCCCTCTCACCCTCCCACTCCAGTTCTTGTCTCCCATCTCACCCTCCCACTCCAGTTCTTGTCTCCCCTCTCACCCTCCCACTCCAGTTCTTGTCTCCCCTCTCACCCTCCCACTCCAGTTCTTGTCTCCCCTCTCACTCCAGTTCTTGTCTCCTCTCTCACCCTCCCATTCCAGTTCTTGTCTCCCCTCCCACTCCAGTTCTTGTCCCCTTTCTCACCCTCCCACTTCTGTTCTTGTCTCCCCTCTCACCCTCCCACTCCAGTTCTTGTCTCCCCTCTCACCCTCCCACTCCAGTTCTTGTCTCCCCTCTCACCCTCCCACTCCAGTTCTTGTCTTCCCTCTCACCCTCCCACTCCAGTTCTTGTCTCCCCTCTCACCCTCCCACTCCAGTTCTGGTCTCCCCTCTCACCCTCCCACTCCAGTTCTGGTCTCCCCTCTCACCCTCCCACTCCAGTTCTGGTCTCCCCTCTCACCCTCCCACTCCAGTTCTGGTCTCCCCTCTCACCCTCCCACTCCAGTTCTGGTCTCCCCTCTCACCCTCCCACTCCAGTTCTGGTCTCCCCTCTCACCCTCCCACTCCAGTTCTGGTCTCCCCTCTCACCCTCCCACTCCAGTTCTGGTCTCCCCTCTCACCCTCCCACTCCAGTTCTGGTCTCCCCTCTCACCCTCCCACTCCAGTTCTCTTTCACCCTCCCACTCCAGTTCTCTTTCACCCTCCCACTCCAGTTCTCTTTCACCCTCCCACTCCAGTTCTCTTTCATCCTCCCACTCCAGTTCTCTCTCACCCTCCCACTCCAGTTCTCTCTCACCCTCCCACTCCAGTTCTCTCTCACCCTCCCACTCGTTCTCTTTCACCCTCCCACTCCAGTTCTCTTTCACCCTCCCACTCCAGTTCTTGTCTCCTCTCTCACCCTCCCACTCCAGTTCTTGTCTCCCTCTCACCCTCCCACTCCAGTTCTTGTCTCCCCTCTCACTCCAGTTCTTGTCTACTCTCTCACCCTCCCACTCCAGTTCTTGTCTCCCCTCTCACTCCAGTTATTGTCTACCCTCTCACCCTCCCACTCCAGTTCTTGTCTCCCCTCTCACTCCAGTTCTTGTCTCCTCTCTCACCCTCCCACTCCAGTTCTTGTCTCCTCTCTCACGCTCCAGTTCTTGTCTCCCCTCTCACCCTCCCACTCCAGTTATTGTCTCCTCTCTCACCCTCCCACTCCAATTCTTGTCTCCCCTCTCACTCCAGTTCTTGTCTCCTCTCTCACCCTCCCATTCCAGTTCTTGTCTCCCCTCCCACTCCAGTTCTTGTCCCCTTTCTCACCCTCCCACTTCTGTTCTTGTCCCCTCTCTCACCCACTCCAGTTCTTGTCTCCCCTCTCACCCTCCCACTCCAGTTCTTGTCTCCCCTCTCACCCTCCCACTCCAGTTCTTGTCTCCCCTCACCCTCCCACTCCAGTTCTTGTCTCCCCTCTCACCCTCCCACTCCAGTTCTGGTCTCCCCTCTCACCCTCCCACTCCAGTTCTTGTCTCCCTCTCACCCTCCCACTCCAGTTCTTGTCTCCCCTCTCACCCTCCCACTCCAGTTCTTGTCTCCCCTCCCACTCCAGTTCTTGTCTCCTCTCTCACCCTCCCACTCCAGTTCTTGTCTCCTCTCTCACCCTCCCACTCCAGTTCTTGTCTCCCCTCCCACTCCAGTTCTTGTCTCCCCTCTCACCCTCCCACTCCAGTTCTTGTCTCCCCCTCCCACTCCAGTTCTTGTCTCCTCTCTCACCCTCCCACTCCAGTTCTTGTCTCCCCTCTCCTCCAGTTCTTGTCTCCCCCTCTCCCTCCAGTTCTTGTCTCCTCTCTCACCCTCCCACTCCAGTTCTTGTCTCCCCTCTCACTCCAGTTATTGTCTCCCTCTCACCCTCCCACTCCAGTTCTTGTCTCCCCTCTCACCTCCCACTCCAGTTCTTGTCTCCCCTCTCACCCTCCCACTCCAGTTCTTGTCTCCCCTCTCACCCTCCCACTCCAGTTCTTGTCTCCCCTCTCACCCTCCCACTCCAGTTCTTGTCTCCTCTCTCACCCTCCCACTCCAGTTCGTGCATGCTGTCAGGGAAGTTGCAGGACTCGCTGTCCGAGGGCGTCTCCAGGGCCTCCAGGTTGATGTCCAGCTCCGTGTCATCTTCGTCGGGTGAGAGGGCGGCGGCAGAGTACCCGGTGTCCCCTGACTTCACACTGCGGTCCGCTGAGTCGGTACGGGACAGGGTCAGGCTGAGGGTGGGCGCCACCAGACGCTTCTTCCTTATGGGGTTTTCTGACAGGGCCAGGCTGGTGGGTGGAGCTGGGGGAGTAGCACACACACAGGTATTGTGGGATATGGTGCAGTACTTTTGGAATTAGGCTTTTGCAGACTTATGGTATTAGGGATATACCTGGTCTCTCTGCATTTTCTCCTTGGGTCTCAGGACTATGGGAATCTTCAGGAAGAGGTCTGGGGGGGGATATAAAATAGTTGAAACAGCTTAGTACTGCTTTCTTACCCGGTCATAACCAAAAAGCATTCTTTGCAGGGACCTAAAATATAATTTAAGATTGTCATGGTGAACAGGCTGGGGTTTACAGTTCATGAGGTCAGGGGGTAAGGTTAAAGGTCAGGGTTAGGTGTGTCTCTGACCTGGGGAACTCCTCATCCTGCCATTCCTCCCTCAGCTCCATGTCCTGGATGTAGGAAGCAGCCTTCGCCCCTCTGGACTCCTACAGAACAGACTGCATGTCACAGTACATTCTATAGTATTGCTGTACATGCTGTAATAATCAAAAGATTCAACAACAGTCTATAGTCCTTAAGAGTCCAGATAAGACACAGTCTGACAGACACTCTGATGAAGGCCACTGCCCAAACGCATGTACCATGTTTTTAATGTGATGATACCAAATTAATTAAGTCTTTGTAAAGTGCCTGTCAAACATTACGCATGAATCACAAGGTCCAATCATTGCAATATTGTAACAGTTTTCTTTACTTGAAGGAGAGGCGGACCAAAACGCAGCGTGGTGGTTATTCATGTTTAATTTATAAAGACACTATACATGAATAAACTAACAAAACAAGAAATGTGAAGAAAAAAAACAGCCCTATCTGGTGCAAACACTGAGACAGGAACAATCACCCACAAAACCCAACACCAAACAGGCTACCTAAATATGGTTCCCAATCAGAGACAATGACTAACACCTGCCTCTGATTGAGAACCATATCAGGCCAAACATAGAAATAGACAAACTAGACATGTAACATAGAATGCCCACTCAGATCACACCCTGACCAAACAAAACATAGAAACATACAAAGCAAACTATGGTCAGGGTGTGACAAATATGTTCATTGGTTACCAGGGAGAACGACTGCCCCCTCTCATTGAAACCAGGAGGTTCAAGGCTGACTGTGGTACTGCAGGCATTGTTGGCAGAAAACAGGATTATAGGGATGGGCATTTGACATGTTTTGATTGTTCTTGTACACACATAATGTGCATTTATCTATATGCCACCAGTGTGAAACAATACCTCATTTATCATAACCATTAGTACTATTTAAGATTAATTGAAACTGTAAAATCAACTGGTTATATTATATTGTGGAACACAATCTTCTAAAAGGCAGTAACCTCAGCAGGGGCGCTTGCATAGAAGCCAATGGCTGTGCAACGGCAAAGCACTGTTTTGTTCATTTAACAGACAAGCCACTCTTACTTGCCGAGCCCTTATCACAGTCAAGACACACCTTGCAAACAAGCACCCGCCCACACACACGCACACACTGAGAAGAGTCCTCAAGTTCTCCCTCACCTCACTCCAGTGCTCAGAGAGTACACAGACACAATCACGTCCAAGTGCAGAAGAGCGAGAGAGAGAAACTAACAATGTAGGCTTGCAACTTGTCTTACTCCATGTGTGTCCTCTGGCTGTCATTGGTCTAGACTGCCTCTGCCAGTGGACACACTTGACAAGGTTTCAGGACCACTGCAAGAGTCAAACAGCACCCTCTGTGACTGTGCCTCCAGTACTCCATGGAAGAGTGATTCACAAAAAGGCCAACACACCCTTCGACCCACCAGCTGCATGCATAATGCACCCTTGGCACATATGTACAGTATGTCTGCTGATCACTTCCCGATATTGTGTTAACGTTTCATTAGTGCTCACCTGTCATATGAATTAGACTTTACACACCGTAAAAGGAAATTGGGCTTTTAAAGTAATGACGTTCATATAGCATCACACTGTAAAGACATACAAATAAAGAATATAGACTCATTTGTAAACTGTCATAAAGGGGAATAGTCTTGGTTTAGAAGACCACCAGCTGTCACTTAGAAATTAAAACAGAGTGATAAGCAAATGCTAGGTGCATCAATAAATTGGAAAAGATAAAATAATTATAATATGTCCAACTGTAGTAAAGTGGCTGTTCCACTGATGTCAGAAGGTGAATTCACCAATTTGTAAGTCGCTCTGGATAAGAGCGTCTGCTAAATGACTTAAATGTAAATGTAAACTGTAGGCCCTATGTATAAACAAATGAAGAATCATGAAACTACAGTAAGTTTATCCATATAGTTTAAGCACTTTTCGTGTCATTGCACAGTATTAACATGATGTAAACTAACTTTGCACAACTGTGTTCAAGCCGTCAACTGGATTATACATGGCTTCCACATCAGTTTCCCCGTCTCCAACAACCTAGTTCTACTGTAGTTACACAATGCCTTTGTAAATAAAGAGACACGCCGATACACAAAGCGACTGAGCATAGCCTACCTTTCACCCTTTCCTCTGTATAAACGCGCACTCATGCAGACATCATGATAAAAAGATGAGTACAAAAAAACGTTAAAATAAATGTTGATCAAGAAGATAAGTCATTTCAAAGTCGTCAATTGTAAACACTCCGACGTTCGCACAAGTGCAGTGTTCTGACGACCCAACCACACAGCAAACAATACATTAGCTTAGCCAATCAGAGGGCTTTGTACGTGCTCCGCTGGTGACACGTTCACCACACCTGAGTGAGTGAGAACTTTCTGATCTATCACTCATCGCAACTTGTAAACACATCAAAATGAGCAGATCCGTAGATAAATAGTTGAGTATCTCAATGCAGCAGTGTCAAACTCTTACCACACTAAAAGGAAACACATTTCGGAAACAATAACAGTTCCTGTTTACTCAACGATCATTAAAAAAACGGTATTGCCTTCTCCTGATTTTTTAAAACGAGAATGACACATCAATAGGTCCCTCTCGAGAGCCTGTATGTCTATGGTTTAATGAGTCAACCCAGCTGAACTCGTGACAGTAAGGTTGAGCTGCGTTGGTTTGTGAGATGTGGTCTGAGTATAAACTCATTATCTATTTAATTATTTAAAATGTGGGCGTCCCGTTATGACGTGATCGTTGTGGCACTGAACACCTGAACATCTTGTGAGATTGTAGCATAGGGGTTTAAAGGGTGTGTATGTGTATGCGATTGTGTGTATCTCTGTGTTGCAACCAACCAGTGAACAGATCTCAACTCAATTGAACACTTAAGGGAGATTCTGGGCGGCTCGTGAGACAGCGTTTCCCACCACCATCTACAAAACGCCAAATTATGCAATGTCTCGTTGAACAATGGTGTCGCATCCCCCCCCAATAGCGTTCCAGACACTTGCAGAATCTTTGCCACGGCGCATTGAAGCTGTTCTGGCTCGTGGTGTCCGTTGAACAATGGTGTCGCATCCCCCCAATAGCGTTCCAGACACTTGCAGAATCTTTGCCACGGCGCATTGAAGCTGTTCTGGCTCGTGGTGTCCCAACGCAATATTAAGACACGTTTTGTGTATTTTGGCAGTTACCTGTAGACGCGTGTGAAAACAATCTGTTAATAGCTGCTCGTGGTGGGAAGGGAAGACAACCTCTGTGCTCTTGCATTATTCCCGATGAAGCATGCCTTGGGTGTATACTCGGTGTTAAGGAAACCTGATATTGTAATGGCCACGGCCTGTAGAGGCAGTTATTGAAGCCTCTGCCTATAAGAGGACAGGAGTAGATAGCAGGGATTAACCAAACGCAAAGAAAGCTCCGATTCAAACTCCCTTTCCGCCAGCATTATGTCAAAATATGTTCCTTGATCACCAAACATGGAGTTACGCTGAGCAACCATCTCATTTACTCCCGTTACAGCCGGTATGTAGCCTACTTCCAAAAGACAACGGGAAATATGCCTCTTTGACGCCAATAATCTATCTATACCTCCAACTCCAATCTATCCACCTCCGGCAGATAGATTGATGACAATATACAGAAGGGATGTGGAAGGAATTCGGAGGCAACTAATGATGACATCAGAGATACAGTGGCTGTCTTTGTGTACTGCAGTACGAGTATCAGACAGAGACTAAGATCAGTATGTTTCTTTCCAATTACCGGTATAGTAATAATAGGCCTAAATCAAATGTATATCTAGTGGCATTATTACATCACCCCAGACACTGTTCGTGACTCTTGTCAACAACTCACAAAATCCAGTGGTGGAAGTTGCCCTTAGTCCATGTAAATCTTAGTTATAAAAACAAACATTGGCCATTACTAAGCCCATGCATGAATCAAAGCTTTGTCAGCTTTGCAAAGCCATGATTCAGCACTAAGGAAGTAATTAGAGCAGAGACTCTCAGGACGGGGTGGCATCTTTGTCGTCACTACTGGCCTTGCTAGTGTCAGAGTGGCTTGTGACTTCCCATTTCTCCTTTTGTTAACCCCTGTCCATTGTTCAGAGAGTAGGTCATATGACATGGAGTCTGAGGTGTAAATGAGATAGATATAACACTCACACTTCAATACTCCATCTTTCCCTCTAACAATTTAAATGCAATACTCCATATTTCCCTCAAGCAATTGAAAACCACTACTCCATCTTTCCCTCTAGCAATTGAAATGAGCTGAAACACTGACACCACTGTTTTTGTTTCAGGAAACCCACACCGCTATGAGCGTCACTTCACATTTGCTACACACATTGGTTGTGAAACTATGGGTTTCCACCGAATAAACTAGCAAAGTGGTTTAATCACTTACCCATTTAGCATGTACTGGTCCCCCTGCTCTGTATAGGTCCCCATACCATCCACCCTGTGAGTGAGATCAGATGATTATTTCAGCACTGAATGGGTACCTCCAGGAACTAGTGTTTCTTTGCAAAACAAGACAGCCTGCTGGCTCATCTGCCTTTTCATGAGGAAGTCTGTTGATGTGGGTGTGTGTGTTTGTGTGGATGTGTGTCTATGTCAGTGAATTACCCTCTTCCTGTCCCTACAGGTTTTTCTGCATTTCAGCAGGACCTGTTGTAGGGTTTGCTTCCCTATTGCCTAAGGCTAAGCTCACCTGGGCAGCTATGGTGCTTATCGGCAGATTGAAACATGTTTAGCTAGAGCCTCGCAGATAGAAATGCACTGCATAGAATAAACAGAAACATTTGTACTCTGCATAATGGAGGCTTGTCCAGTCTATACATTTCATTTCTATCTGCAGCGTTCTAAACATTGCATCCCATTGAATGTGTGCTCTGAAGTTCTCCCAGTCAGGGAGGAGTAAGGACAATAGGAGGTAGGCTTGGGCGATATTCCGTTTATACCAGGTATTTAGAAAATACCAACGGTATGATTTTCAATACCATTACTTGGCTGGGGCCACCAGCGCCCGAGTTCCTGCCGCTTGCAACTTAAGTATAACTATAAGAAATACATGATATCCAGCCTCAGGGCTCCAGCTATGCATTTGGTTTGCTAACTTGCTAAGTGGCTAGATGTCAAGATCAAGCTTCTTGGTTACAGGTAGAAACATTCAATGCCCTCCCTGATCAAGACCCTGTTGACTAATTTATTTTGTGCGTAAAAAATAAGTGTGCACTTCCAGTACAACATGAACCCCAGTGTGGTACAGAAACAGTATGAACATTTGGACACGGCCAAACTCTAGAAGAAGGTAGACAGTAGACACCACACTGGGAGGAACCCCATGGTCCCAACATCACAACTACTGAGTTGAAATAACATGGACAAAACAGGATAAGAAACTTTAATAATATTAAATCCTTTTCAACATTTCAGGTGAAACCATTACATTTCTAACTGTAAAACTTTAGTCAGCTGGTTTCCAAACGATTGTAAGGTCAAACTGACAATCACTTGATTGTCCTTCATAACATAACATCTGCTAATGGTCTAACCTTGACTGAAATCTACTCTACCTTTTCAGTGCAGAATATGGCTACATTCAAACACTGTCTCTCATCAGTTTAGAGCATTTTATGAAATAAACAGTCATTTAATGGACTACATCAGGCCTAGAAGTACCTTGGTTCTGGGGAGTCCTAGTTTCAGATAAGATATCAAAGTATTATATTCAAATTAACATGACATCAGCAATATCATTGGTACCAAGTGTTTTAACACAATCCAACGGAAGTTACTGTATCTTCGTACTATACAATTGCATATAATCAGATAATTCTTAAATACATTATGTTTACATACATTTGCAGTATACAAAATCTTTCATTTGGGGAAGATACAGTATTATAATGGTGTTTTGAATCAGAAGAACATTCAAAACTGATTTATTATCAATAAATCAGTTAAGGAATAATGTCTAGCTATCTCTAGCAATAACTATTCAACACAAACACTTTACTTCAACGTCAAACTGCTTATCAATTATGTCAAATCAACACTGCATATCATGCAGAGTAACACTTCATTTGGACAGTCCATTTGTAGATGCTCTACAGACTCACATTTCAACTAACTATGTACTAACCAAGCCCTAAACTTAACTCTGACCCTAACCCCAACTCTATCTATTAACCCTTACCCTAAGCTCAGTAAGCAGTTGCTTATCAACAGATAGTTTGACCATCTTCAGCTGGACTATCCAAATAAAGTGGGGCCACATATTGGTTTAGGCATCTATCACAAAGATCTTCCTATACACATTAGTATAGGGCACAGTGCCTAGATGTCAAGATCACGCTCCTTGGTTACAGTAGACATTCAATGCCCTCCTGGATCAAGATCCCTGTTGCCTTAGTAAGCAGACCACATATTGGTTTAGGCATCTATCACAAAAATGTTCATATACACATTAGTCTAGGCTGCACACACACTCTTGGGGAGAAAGAGAGAGTGGATCTATTTTCTCAAATCTACAGCAAAATCTATTTTTCCCGGAAACATAACAACTGGGATTATTTTTCCATTAACAGAGTTCCCAATTAAATGTCTTATTCCCATTCAAGGATGAAAGCATTGGTGTCACTAATATTTTTTATTTAACCTTTATTTAACTAGGCAAGTCAGTTAAGAACAAATTCTTATTACAATGACGGCCTACCCCGGCCAAACCTTAACCCGGACGACGTTGGGACAATTGTGCGCAGCCCTATGGGACTCCCAATCACGACCAGTTGTGATACAGCCAGGAATCAAACCAGGGTATGTAGTGACGCCTCTACCACTGAGATGCAGTGCCTTGGACCGCTACGCCACTCGGGAACCCCCTCCCCCCATATAAAGCACGGGTGTCACTAACGCAAAGCACGGGTGTCACTAACGCAAAGCACGGGTGTCACTAACGCAAAGCACGGGTGTCACTAACGCAAAGCACGGGTGTCACTAACGCAAAGCACGGGTGTCACTAACGTAAAGCACGGGTGTCACTAACGTAAAGCACGGGTGTCACTAACGTAAAGCACGGGTGTCACTAACGTAAAGCACGGGTGCCACTAACATAAAGCACGGGTGTCACTAATATTTTCAATGCATTTCCATCATCTCCAATATGATTGCCAGTGGATTGTTTACTCCTCTGGATTGGGAACAGTGGGCCTCCCAGTCCTCGTCCCAGTGGATCAATGTTGTGCCGAGCTCAACACCCTGCACAGTCACAAACAACCTGTACTGGTCTGAATCCTGTTGCGAGAACTCTGGCCATCCAGCTGTTATACAGGTTAGTGAGCTTGGGTGCGCCACTGACCACCAGGAGTGTGAGTGACATCAGAGTCCCCCTGCGTTCTCCTCTTCACTGGCCATCTTGCTGAACTTCTCCGTCAGAGCTTCAGCGCTGATCTTGGGCAGTCCGTTGTCAAGGGGACAGCCCTCCACCAGACTGTTCATAGGGGTGGGGGGGAAGTAGGAGTCCTCCTCTATCCCAGCGTCCTCAGTGCACGCTCGTTGCTGTGGTACCTCGTAACTCTCCTCTAGGGTCCTACAATGCACCTCTCTTCGCTCCCTGTCCCTCAGGAAGTCCTTGATGATGGGCAGCACCTTCTTCCTGGAGGCCAACGTGTTGCCCTGGAGGTAAGCCCTGATGTCCGAGTAAGGGCTGCTCATTGACTCCAGCTCAGACTGGGTCTCCGGCTTGCTCCAAGGCTTGCCCATCTGCAGGACAACAAAGACCATTCAGTTGATCATGTAAAAAAATACATTGTAAAAAACAACCCTGGCAACCCAAAGCTTACTATCAACTCTTCATAATGACTTACTTTAACTCTAGTCAACTCTATGGGATCATGTCTGATTGGGATGGTGGAGTTCTGCCTCCCCTGTAGAGGGTGCTGGAGCTGTAGACAGCCAGCTGCCTGAAGGGTTCCTTGTTATCGTTGAAGGAGATCGTCATGGCCACCACCAGGTTGTAGCTGTGCTTGTGGCAGAACTCACAGAGCTCTTGCTGTAAGCTTTGCCTCTGTAGAAAAGCCTGAGGGACAACATTTATAGATATTACAGTTTGTTTCTGAATCTCAGTATAAACTCAAGTGCAGCTGGTGAGTCCCTTTATAAGTTCACATGAAGAGACAGGCACAGGGTTACTGCCTTTTTACTTGTGGGTGGTTCCACCTGATTGGACATGTGGGGGGGTGATCTTCATGAACTAGGTGAAACGTCCCACCTTCACATTTTGAGTGTTTGAAGGTGTGTCAGGCAGTAACACAGGGAAGTGTCTGAAGGGTGCGTCAGGCAGTAACAACAGGGAAGTGTCTGAAGGGTGTGTCAGGCAGTAACAACAGGGAAGTGTCTGAAGGGTGCGTGTAGGCAGTAACAACAGGGAAGTATCTGAAGGGTGCGTCAGGCAGTAACAACAGGGAAGTATCTGAAGGGTGTGTCAGGCAGTAACACAGGGAAGTGTCTGAAGGGTGTGTCAGGCAGTAACAACAGGGAAGTGTCTGAAGGGTGTGTCAGGCAGTAACACAGGGAAGTGTCTGAAGGGTGTGTCAGGCAGCAACAACAGGGAAGTGTCTGAAGGGTGTGTCAGGCAGTAACACTGGGAAGTGTCTGAAGGGTGCGTCAGGCAGTAACAGGGAAGTGTCTGAAGGGTGCGTCAGGCAGTAACAACAGGGAAGTGTCTGAAGGGTGCGTCAGGCAGTAACAACAGGAAGTGTCAGAAAGTGCTGCGTCAGGGCAGTAACACAGGTAAAGTGTCTGAAGGGAAGGCCAGGCAGTAACACAGAAGTGTCTGAAGGGTGTGTCAGGCAGTACCGACTGGGAAGTGTCTGGGAAGGGTGTGTCAGGCAGTACCACTGGGAAGTGTCTGAAGGGTGTGTCATGTATCACTGGGAAGTGTCTGAAGGGTGCGCTCAGCAGTAACAACAGGGGAAGTGTCTGAAGGGTGTGTCAGGCAGTATCACTGGGGAAGTGTCTGAAGGGTGTGTCAGGGCAGCATCACTGGGAAGTGTCTGAAGGGTGTGTCAGGCAGTAACACAGGGAAGTGTCTGAAGGGTGCATTGTAAGAAAACAACAGGGAAGTGTCTGAAGGGTGTCAGGCAGCAACAACAGGAAGAAGTGTCTGAAGGGTGCGTCAGGCAGTAACAACAGGGAAGTGTCTGAAGGGTGCGTCAGGCAGTAACAACAGGGAAGTGTCTGAAGGGTGCGCTGTGGCAGTAACAACAGGGAAGTGTCTGAAGGTGCGTCAGGCAGTAACAACAGGGAAGTGTCTGAAGGGTGTGTCAGGCAGTAACAACAGGGAAGTGTCTGAAGGTGCGTCAGGGCAGTAACACAGGGAAGTGTCTGAAGGGTGCGTCAGGCAGTAACACAGGGAAGTGTCTGAAGGGTGTGTCAGGCAGTAACAACAGGGAAGTGTCTGAAGGGTGCGTCAGGCAGTAGCACAGGGAAGTGTCTGAAGGGTGCGTCAGACGTAACAACAGGGAAGTGTCTGAAGGGTGTGTCAGGCAGTAACAACAGGGAAGTGTCTGGAAGGGTGCGTCAGGCAGTAACACGGGAAGTGTCTGAAGGAGTGCGTCAGGCAGTAACAACAGGGAAGTGTCTGAAGGGTGCGTCAGGCAGTAACAACAGGGAAGTGTCTGAAGGGTGTGTCAGGCAGTAGCACAGGGAAGTGTCTGAAGGGTGTGTCAGGCAGTAGCACAGGGAAGTGTCTGAAGGGTGCGTCAGGCAGTAACAACAGGGAAGTGTCTGAAGGGTGTGTCAGGCAGTAGCACAGGGAAGTGTCTGAAGGGTGTGTCAGGCAGTAACAACAGGGAAGTGTCTGAAGGGTGCGTCAGGCAGTAACACAGGGAAGTGTCTGAAGGGTGCGTCAGGCAGTAACACAGGGAAGTGTCTGAAGGGTGCGTCAGGCAGTAACAACAGGGAAGTGTCTGAAGGGTGTGTCAGGCAGTAGCACAGGGAAGTGTCTGAAGGGTGCGTCAGGCAGTAACAACAGGGAAGTGTCTGAAGGGTGTGTCAGGCAGTAGCACAGGGAAGTGTCTGAAGGGTGCGTCAGGCAGTAACAACAGGGAAGTGTCTGAAGGGTGCGTCAGGCAGTAACACAGGGAAGTGTCTGAAGGGTGTGTCAGGCAGTAACAACAGGGAAGTGTCTGAAGGGTGCGTCAGGCAGTAGCACAGGGAAGTGTCTGAAGGGTGCGTCAGGCAGTAACAACAGGGAAGTGTCTGAAGGGTGTGTCAGGCAGTAACAACAGGGAAGTGTCTGAAGGGTGCGTCAGGCAGTAACACGGGGAAGTGTCTGAAGGGTGCGTCAGGCAGTAACAACAGGGAAGTGTCTGAAGGGTGCGTCAGGCAGTAACAACAGGGAAGTGTCTGAAGGGTGTGTCAGGCAGTAGCACAGGGAAGTGTCTGAAGGGTGTGTCAGGCAGTAGCACAGGGAAGTGTCTGAAGGGTGCGTCAGGCAGTAAC
>NW_027009852.1:5000-7500 GCF_036934945.1 Oncorhynchus masou masou
TACTGTAGATACAGTCTCTTCTATAGTCCTATATAATGAACATCCTACTGTAGATACAGTCTCTTCTATAGTCCTATATAATGAACATCCTACTGTAGATACAGTCTCTTCTATAGGTCTCTATAATGAACATCCTACTGTAGATACAGTCTCTTCTATAGTCCTATATAATGAACATCCTACTGTAGATACAGTCTCTTCTATAGGTCTCTATAATGAGCATCCTACTGTAGATACAGTCTCTTCTATAGGTCTATATAATGAACATCCTACTGTAGATACAGTCTCTTCTATAGTCCTATATAATGAACATCCTACTGTAGATACAGTCTCTTCTATAGGTCTCTATAATGAACATCCTACTGTAGATACAGTCTCTTCTATAGTCCTATATAATGAACATCCTACTGTAGATACAGTCTCTTCTATAGGTCTCTATAATGAGCATCCTACTGTAGATACAGTCTCTTCTATAGGTCTATATAATGAACATCCTACTGTAGATACAGTCTCTTCTATAGTCCTATATAATGAACATCCTACTGTAGATACAGTCTCTTCTATAGTCCTATATAATGAACATCCTACTGTAGATACAGTCTCTTCTATAGTCCTATATAATGAACATCCTACTGTAGATACAGTCTCTTCTATAGTCCTATATAATGAACATCCTACTGTAGATACAGTCTCTTCTATAGTCCTATATAATGAACATCCTACTGTAGATACAGTCTCTTCTATAGTCCTATATAATGAGCATCCTACTGTAGATACAGTCTCTTCTATAGTCCTATATAATGAACATCCTACTGTAGACAGTCTCTTCTATAGTCCTATATAATGAACATCCTACTGTAGATACAGTCTCTTCTATAGGTCTCTATAATGAGCATCCTACTGTAGATACAGTCTCTTCTATAGGTCTATATAATGAACATCCTACTGTAGATACAGTCTCTTCTATAGTCCTATATAATGAACATCCTACTGTAGATACAGTCTCTTCTATAGGTCTCTATAATGAACATCCTACTGTAGATACAGTCTCTTCTATAGTCCTATATAATGAACATCCTACTGTAGATACAGTCTCTTCTATAGGTCTCTATAATGAGCATCCTACTGTAGATACAGTCTCTTCTATAGGTCTATATAATGAACATCCTACTGTAGATACAGTCTCTTCTATAGTCCTATATAATGAACATCCTACTGTAGATACAGTCTCTTCTATAGTCCTATATAATGAACATCCTACTGTAGATACAGTCTCTTCTATAGTCCTATATAATGAACATCCTACTGTGTATAAATTGTCTTTTTCCACATGTTGTTACTTTACAGCCTTATTCTACAATGGAATAAAATAGTTTTTTCTTTCCCGCATCATCAATCTACACACAATACCCCATAATGACATCACAATACCCCATAATGACATCACAATACCCCATAATGACATCCCAATACCCCATAATGACATCACAATACCCCATAATGACATCCCAATACCCCATAATGACATCACAATACCCCATAATGACATCACAATACCCCATAATGACATCACAATACCCCATAATGACATCACAATACCCCATAATTACAAAACAAAAACAGGTTTCTCGCAAATGTGCATTCATAAGTATGTAATATAATAATATAATAATAATATCACATTTACATAAGTATTCAGACCCTTTACTCAGTACTTTGTTGAAGTATCTTCGGCAGCGATTACAGCCTCGAGTCTTCTTTGGTTTGACGCTACAAGCTTGGCACATCTGTATTTGGGGAGTTTCTCCCATTCTTCTCTGCAGATCCTCTCAAGCTCTGTCAGGTTGGATGGGGAGCGTCGCTGCACAGCTATTTTCAGGTCTCTCCAGAGATGTTTGATCAGGTTCAAGTCTGGGCTCTGGCTGGGCCACTCAATGACATTCAGAGACTTGTCCCAAAGCCACTCCTGCGTTGTCTTGGCTGTGTGCTTAAGGTCATTGACCTGTTGGGAGTTGAACCTTCGCCCCAGTCTGAGATCATGAGAGCTCTGGAGCAGGTTTTCATCAAGGATCTCTCTGTACTTTGTTCTGTTCATCGTTCCCTTGATCCTGACTAGTCTCCTCATCCCTTCAGCTGAAAAACATCCTCATAGCATGATGCCGCCACCACCATGCTTCACCGTAGGGATGGTACCACGTTTCCATCAGCTGTGACGCTTGGCATTCAGGCCAGAGTGTTGAATCTTGGTTTCATAAGACCAGAGAATCTTAAGGTGCCAACTCTATCAAACTCCAAGCGGGCTGTCTGAAGAGGGCTTCTGTCTGGCCACTCTACCATAAAGGCCTGACTGGTGGAGTGGCTTCTGTCTGGCCACTCTACCATAAAGGCCTGACTGGTGGAGTGGCTTCTGTCTGGCCACTCTACCATAAAGGCCTGACTGGAGGAGTGGCTTCTGTCTGGCCACTCTACCATAAAGGCCTGATTGGAGGAGTGGCTTCTG
>NW_027009852.1:12500-38739 GCF_036934945.1 Oncorhynchus masou masou
TAATATGTTAGTAGCTAGGTCTATGGTAGCTAGTCTGGGAGGAGTACACAGTAGGTCTACTACTACTAGATTCTGCAACTAGATATTTGGTGACTCACTGAGAGAACACAGTAGTTCTACTCATAGATTCTGTAGGATCTACACATTCACACAGGTTTAACAAATAACCAATATAATATCAGATCAATCATTTGTGACAAAATGTGGGGTCTAAAATACTTTCTGAATGTACTATTTATTGTTAATTTGTTCTTCTCTCTATTCTCTTCAGCAAGAGGTGTGGAGGGCCACTTCCTGTACAGAATGCAAACCCTTCACCGCAGACACACACACACCACTCTCTCACCACCTCAACACAGACCAAAACACCCCATCACTGTGATAACAGAGAGGGAGACAGAGAGGGAGACAGAGAGAGACAGAGAGGGAGACAGAGAGAGACAGAGAGAGAGACAGAGGGGAGACAGAGAGAGACAGAGAGAGAGAGAGACAGAGGGGGAGACAGAGAGAGAGAGACAGAGAGAGAGAGAGACAGAGAGAGAGACAGAGAGGGAGAGAGACAGAGAGAGAGAGACAGAGGGGGAGACAGAGAGAGACAGAGAGGGAGACAGAGAGAGACAGAGATGGGAGACAGAGAGGGAGACAGAGAGAGAGAGAGACAGAGGGGGAGACAGAGAGAGAGAGAGACAGAGAGGGGAGAGAGACAGAGAGGGGAGACAGAGAGAGAGAGAGAGAGAGAGAGAGAGAGAGCGACAGAGAGAGACAGAGAGAGACAGAGAGAGAGAGACAGAGGGGGAGACAGAGAGAGAGACAGAGAGGGAGAGACAGAGTGAGAGAGAGACAGAGAGAGAGAGAGAGACAGAGAGAGACAGAGGGAGACAGAGAGAGAGAGAGACAGAGAGAGAGAGAGACAGAGAGAGAGACAGAGACAGAGAGACAGCGGGAGAGAGACAGAGACAGAGAGACAGAGAGACAGAGAGAGACAGAGAGGGGAGACACACCTAACCCTCTGCCAGTCATGGCTTGCTCCCAAGAGATTCCCTGTTACCATAAGTCCTAAGAGAAGGGAGGCGGGGGTTGACAGGGAGAGGAAGTACACTCCAGAGCCTCAACCTTCCAGAACAGGTATTGTAAATGTAAAGGCCACAAAGACCAAGGACAGAACCCCCCTCTCTCTATAGACTGTTACAGTAACCTACCAGTCTCTCTCTATAGACTGTTACAGTAACCTACCAGTCTCTCTCTATATACTGTTACAGTAACCTACCAGTCAGACCCTCTCTCTATAGACTGTTACAGTAACCTACCAGTCTCTCTCTATAGACTGTTACAGTAACCTACCAGTCTCTCTCTATAGACTGTTACAGTAACCTACCAGTCTCTCTCTATAGACTGTTACAGTAACCTACCAGTCTCTCTCTATAGACTGTTACAGTAACCTACCAGTCTCTCTCTATAGACTGTTACAGTAACCTACCGGTCTCTCTCTATAGACTGTTACAGTAACCTACCAGTCTCTCTCTATAGACTGTTACAGTAACCTACCGGTCTCTCTCTATAGACTGTTACAGTAACCTACCAGTCTCTCTCTATAGACTGTTACAGTAACCTACCAGTCAGACCCTCTCTCTATAGACTGTTACAGTAACCTACCAGTCTCTCTCTATAGACTGTTACAGTAACCTACCAGTCTCTCTCTATAGACTGTTACAGTAACATACCAGTCTCTCTCTATAGACTGTTACAGTAACCTACCAGTCTCTCTCTATAGACTGTTACAGTAACCTACCAGTCTCTCTCTATAGACTGTTACAGTAACCTACCAGTCTCTCTCTATAGACTGTTACAGTAACCTACCGGTCTCTCTAACCTATAGACTGTTACAGTAATCTACCAGTCTCTCTCTATAGACTATTACAGTAACCTACCAGTCAGACCCTCTCTCTATAGACTGTTACAGTAACCTACCAGTCTCTCTCTATAGACTGTTACAGTAACCTACCAGTCTCTCTCTATAGACTGTTACAGTAACCTACCAGTCTCTCTCTATAGACTGTTACAGTAACCTACCAGTCTCTCTCTATAGACTGTTACAGTAACCTACCAGTCAGACCCTCTCTCTATAGACTGTTACAGTAACCTACCAGTCTCTCTCTATAGACTGTTACAGTAACCTACCAGTCTCTCTCTATAGACTGTTACAGTAACCTACCAGTCTCTCTCTATAGTCTGTTACAGTAACCTACCAGTCAGACCCTCTCTCTATAGACTGTCTCTGTCACTTCAGCTAACACTCACTTTGTCAACCCCCCCCCACACACACACACACACACATTTCAGAGGAGAGGAGGAATGCCAGACATCTTGTCTTGACTTGTTTAACTAGAGGATCTTGTCTCTCTCTGTGTGTGGGAGTATAGAGCCCTGAAACAGTGATTGAGACGGTTTAACTAGAGGATCTTGTCTCTCTCTGTGTGTGGGAGTATAGAGCCCTGAAACAGTGATTGAGACGGTTTAACTAGAGGATCTTGTCTCTCTCTCTGTGTGGGAGTATAGAGCCCTGAAACAGTGATTGAGACGGTTTAACTAGAGGATCTTGTCTCTCTCTGTGTGGGAGTATAGAGCCCTGAAACTGTGATTGAGACGGTTTAACTAGAGGATCTTGTCTCTCTCTGTGTGGGAGTATAGAGCCCTGAAACAGTGATTGAGACGGTTTAACTAGAGGATCTTGTCTCTCTCTGTGTGGGAGTATAGAGCCCTGAAACAGTGATTGAGAGACTTGTTGCTGCCATTCATTTTTATTTTACATCTGCTGATGGAGACACTGACCTGCTTCCCTAAACTACTCTCACTTCTCCTCTGTCTGCCCCTCTCCCTCTCTGAAATTTGTCAGTGAAATTAGAGCAAAAAATAGCCATTGTGTTAACTGTCAACAGACCACAAGCTGAAGGAGAGAGAGTGAGAGAGAGACAGACACACAGAGAGAGAGACAGAGAGAGACAGAGATACAGAGAGAGAGAGACAGAGATACAGAGAGAGACAGACAGATAGAGAGACAGAGAGACAGAGACACAGAGAAAGAGAGACAGACAGAGAGAGACAGAGAGAGAGACAGAGACAGACAGAGAGACAGAGAGAGACAGACACACAGAGAGAGAGAGACAGAGAGAGAGATACAGAGAGAGACAGACAGATAGAGAGACAGAGACAGACAGAGAGACAGAGAGAGACACACAGAGAGAGAGACAGAGAGACAGACAGATACAGATCATGTGGTATTTGTCTGTCGGTCTCTTCTAGAGCGTAGATCAGCTGTTTCCGCTTTGTTGGGGACGGAACGGTTTCTGCTTCTCTGTGTGTGTTGCACTTCACCCTCTTTGACACAGAGAAAGAGATACAGAGAGACAGAGATACAGAGATACAGAGAGACAGAGAGAGACAGAGAGACAGAGATGCAGAGAGACAGACAGATAGAGAGACAGAGAGAGACAGAGAGAGACAGAGAGAGACAGAGAGACAGAGAGAGACAGAGATACAGAGATACAGAGAGACAGAGAGACAGAGATACAGAGAGACAGAGATACAGAGAGACAGAGAGAGACAGAGATACAGAGAGAGACCGAGAGACAGAGATGCAGAGAGACAGACAGATAGAGAGACAGAGAGAGACAGAGAGACAGAGAGAGACAGAGACAGAGAGACAGAGATACAGAGAGACAGAGAGACAGAGATGCAGAGAGACAGACAGAGAGACAGAGAGAGACAGAGAGACAGAGATACAGAGAGACAGAGAGACAGAGATGCAGAGAGACAGACAGATAGAGAGACAGAGAGAGACTTTGTTGGGGACAGAAAGGTTTCTGCCTCTCTGTGTGTGTTGCACTTCACCCTCTTTGCATTTCCTGTGTTACCACCCTGACAAAGCAACAACACCCAAGATGCATCACGTGTGTGACATCTTCAACGGCTGTACGTTCTGACTAGACACTGGTACCATCTCTGCAGCCTGCTGCTTCTTACCTCATAGTACTGTTTGACTGCTTATACAGTCTACACCTGACACACACACACACACACACACACACACACACACACACACACACACACACACACACACACACACACACACACACACACACACACACACACACACACACACACACACACACACACACACACACACACACCACTACTGATGATGCAATCTCTAGAAATCAGGGCCCTTAAATTAGTTAGTGAGCCAGCTGTCTAAACTTGGCCACATGGTCTAATTACCGTCCAGGGGGGCAGCCATATTGATTTTGTTCGTCACTCAGATATCATATCAGAAATAAACTTTCTCTCCAACCAGTGGAAAAATGTGTACCACTGCAGCAAACATGCTTTAAACTGAAACATTTTCACAAATGATCTCTGCTGTCAAGAGGAGTTATGGATGTGGGTACGCAGACCAGCGAGCGGCCCCCGTCACGATGAGCTGCCACCACCCCCACCACGATGACCTGCTCCCACCCCGTCACGATGAGCTGCCACCACCCCCATTACGATGACCTGCTCCCACCCCGTCACGATGAGCTGCCACCACCCCCACCACGATGAGCGGCCCCCACCCCGTCACGATGAGCTGCCACCACCCCCATCACGATGACCTGCTCCCACCCCGTCACGATGAGCTGCCACCACCCCCATCACGATTAGCGGCCCCCACCCCGTCACAATGAGCTGCCACCACCCCCACCACGATTAACGGCCCCCACCCCGTCACGATGAGCTGCCACCACCCCCACCACGATGAGCGGCCCCCACCCCCACCCACATCAAAGACTCATCATGATGGGCGGCCCCCACCCCCACACACATCAAAGACCCATCATGATGAGTGGCCCCCGCCCCCACCCCAACCACATCAAAGACCCATCATGATGAGCGGCCCCCACCCCCACACACATCAAAGACTCATCATGATGGCGGCCCCCACCCCCACACACATCAAAGACTCATCATGATGGGCGGCCCCCCACCCCCACACACATCAAAGACCCATCATGATGGCCCCCACCCCCACACACATCAAAGACTCATCATGATGAGCGGCCCCCACCCCCAACCACATCAAAGACCCATCATGATGAGCGGCCCCCACCCCAACCACATCAAAGACCCATCATGATGAGTGGCCCCCGCCCCCACCCCAACCACATCAAAAACCCATCATGATTCACTGGGATCAATCACAGCGTGACATCACAGCTGGACACACCCCCGCTGCCCCTCCCCCTGTAACCGACTCCTCCCCGTGACAACGGAACCACCTGTCACCAGATGAGACGGACCAGAAGACAAGAGCAGACATCGGGTCTAACCGTTAACCATCAACAGATCACCATAGCAACAAGGGGAATATTTCTAGTCATTACATTTGGCTACTGTATTATAATGACGTGGTATATAGTAACCTACAACAATATATAGGCTGCTATAGTAACCTACTACAATATATAGACTAGGCTGCTATAGTAACCTACTACAACATATAGGCTGCTATAGTAACCTACTACAATATATAGACTGCTATAGTAACCTACTACAATATATAGACTGCTATAGTAACCTACTACAACATATAGACTGCTATAGTAACCTACTACAACATATAGACGAGACTGCTATAGTAACCTACAACAATATATAGACTAGGCTGCTATAGTAACCTACTACAACATATAGACTGCTATAGTAACCTACTACAATATATAGGCTGCTATAGTAACCTACTACAACATATAGGCTGCTATAGCAACCTACTACAATATATAGACTGCTATAGTAACCTACTACAATATATAGACTGCTATAGTAACCTACTACAATATATAGACTGCTATAGTAACGTACTACAATATATAGACTGCTATAGTAACGTACTACAATATATAGACTGCTATAGTAACCTACTACAATATATAGGCTGCTATAGTAACCTACTACAATATATAGACTAGGCTGCTATAGTAACCTACTACAACATATAGGCTGCTATAGTAACCTACTGCAATATATAGGCTGCTATAGTAACCTACTACAATATATAGACTGCTATAGTAACGTACTACAATATATAGACTGCTATAGTAACCTACTACAATATATAGACTAGACTGCTATAGTAACCTACAACAATATATAGGCTGCTATAGTAACCTACTACAACATACAGACTAGGCTGCTATAGTAACCTACTACAATATATAGACTGCTATAGTAACCTACAACAATATATAGACTAGGCTGCTATAGTAACCTACTACAACATATAGGCTGCCATAGTAACCTACTACAACATATAGACTAGGCTGCTATAGTAACCTACTACAACATATAGACTAGACTGCTATAGTAACCTACTACAATATATAGGCTGCTATAGTAACCTACTACAATATATAGACTGCTATAGTAACCTACTACAATATATAGGCTGCCATAGTAACCTACTACAACATATAGGCTGCCATAGTAACCTACTACAATATATAGGCTGCCATAGTAACCTACTACAATATATAGGCTGCCATAGTAACCTACTACAACATATAGGCTGCCATAGTAACCTACTACAATATATAGGCTGCCATAGTAACCTACTACAATATATAGGCTGCTATAGTAACCTACTACAATATATAGACTAGACTGCTATAGTAACCTACTACAATATATAGGCTGCTATAGTAACCTACTACAACATATAGACTGCTATAGTAACCTACTACAACATATAGGCTGCTATAGTAACCTACTACAACATATAGACTACTATAGTAACCTACTACAACATATAGGCTGCTATAGTAACCTACTACAATATATAGACTGCTATAGTAACCTACTACAATATATAGACTAGACTGCTATAGTAACCTACTACAATATATAGACTAGACTGCTATAGTAACCTGCTACAATATATAGACTAGACTGCTATAGTAACCTACTACAATATATAGGCTGCTATAGTAACCTACTACAATATATATACTAGACTGCTATAGTAACCTACTACAATATATAGGCTGCTATAGTAACCTACTACAATATATAGACTGCTATAGTAACCTACTACAATATATAGGCTGCTATAGTAACCTACTACAATATATAGGCTGCTATAGTAACCTACTACAATATATAGACTGCTATAGTAACCTACTACAATATATAGGCTGCCATAGTAACCTACTACAACATATAGGCTGCCATAGTAACCTACTACAATATATAGGCTGCCATAGTAACCTACTACAATATATAGGCTGCCATAGTAACCTACTACAACATATAGGCTGCCATAGTAACCTACTACAATATATAGGCTGCCATAGTAACCTACTACAATATATAGGCTGCTATAGTAACCTACTACAATATATAGACTAGACTGCTATAGTAACCTACTACAATATATAGGCTGCTATAGTAACCTACTACAACATATAGACTGCTATAGTAACCTACTACAACATATAGGCTGCTATAGTAACCTACTACAACATATAGACTACTATAGTAACCTACTACAACATATAGGCTGCTATAGTAACCTACTACAATATATAGACTGCTATAGTAACCTACTACAATATATAGACTAGACTGCTATAGTAACCTACTACAATATATAGACTAGACTGCTATAGTAACCTGCTACAATATATAGACTAGACTGCTATAGTAACCTACTACAATATATAGGCTGCTATAGTAACCTACTACAATATATATACTAGACTGCTATAGTAACCTACTACAATATATAGGCTGCTATAGTAACCTACTACAATATATAGACTGCTATAGTAACCTACTACAATATATAGGCTGCTATAGTAACCTACTACAATATATAGGCTGCTATAGTAACCTACTACAATATATAGACTGCTATAGTAACCTACTACAATATATAGGCTGCTATAGTAACCTACTACAATATATAGACTGCTATAGTAACCTACTACAATATATAGACTAGACTGCTATAGTAACCTACTACAATATATAGACTAGACTGCTATAGTAACCTACTACAATATATAGACTAGACTGCTATAGTAACCTACTACAATATATAGGCTGCTATAGTAACCTACTACAACATATAGGCTGCTATAGCAACCTACTACAATATATAGACTGCTATAGTAACCTACTACAATATATAGACTGCTATAGTAACCTACTACAATATATAGACTGCTATAGTAAGACAATATATAGACTGCTATAGTAACCTACTACAATATATAGGCTGCTATAGTAACCTACTACAATATATAGACTAGGCTGCTATAGTAACCTACTACAACATATAGGCTGCTATAGTAACCTACTACAATATATAGACTGCTATAGTAACGTACTACAATATATAGACTGCTATAGTAACCTACTACAATATATAGACTAGACTGCTATAGTAACCTACAACAATATATAGGCTGCTATAGTAACCTACTACAACATACAGACTAGGCTGCTATAGTAACCTACTACAATATATAGACTGCTATAGTAACCTACAACAATATATAGACTAGGCTGCTATAGTAACCTACTACAACATATAGGCTGCCATAGTAACCTACTACAACATATAGACTAGGCTGCTATAGTAACCTACTACAACATATAGACTAGACTGCTATAGTAACCTACTACAATATATAGGCTGCTATAGTAACCTACTACAATATATAGACTGCTATAGTAACCTACTACAATATATAGGCTGCCATAGTAACCTACTACAACATATAGGCTGCCATAGTAACCTACTACAATATATAGGCTGCCATAGTAACCATATAGACTAGACTGCTATAGTAACCTACTACAATATATAGGCTGCTATAGTAACCTACTACAATATATAGACTAGACTGCTATAGTAACAGGCCCATAGATAAGTCCTATATATAGACTACTATAGTAGGCCAACAGGCCCATAGATAAGTCCTATATATAGACTACTATAGTAGGCCCATAGATACGTCCTATATATAGACTACTATAGTAGGCCCATAGATAAGTCCTATATATAGACTACTATAGTAGGCCCATAGATAAGTCCTATATATAGACTACTATAGTAGGCCCATAGATAAGTCCTATATATAGACTACTATAGTAGGCCCGTAGATAAGTCCTATATATAGACTACTATAGTAGGCCAACAGGCCCATAGATAAGTCCTATATATAGACTACTATAGTAGACCAACAGGCCCGTAGATAAGTCCTATATATAGACTACTATAGTAGGCCCATAGATAAGTCCTATATATAGACTACTATAGTAGGCCAACAGGCCCATAGATAAGTCCTATATATAGACTACTATAGTAGGCCCATAGGCCCATAGATAAGTCCTATATATAGACTACTATAGTAGGCCCATAGGCCCATAGATAAGTCCTATATATAGACTACTATAGTAGGCCCGTAGGCCCGTAGATAAGTCCTATATATAGACTACTATAGTAGGCCCATAGATAAGTCCTATATATAGACTACTATAGTAGGCCCATAGATAAGTCCTATATATAGACTACTATAGTAGGCCCATAGGCCCATAGATAAGTCCTATATATAGACTACTATAGTAGGCCCGTGGATAATACCTATATATAGACTACTATAGTAGGCCCATAGATAAGTCCTATATATAGACTACTATAGTAGGCCCATAGATAAGTCCTATATATAGACTACTATAGTAGGCCCATAGATAAGTCCTATATATAGACTACTATAGTAGGCCAACAGGCCCGTAGATAAGTCCTATATATAGACTACTATAGTAGGCCAACAGGCCCATAGATAAGTCCTATATATAGACTACTATAGTAGGCCAACAGGCCCATAGATAAGTCCTATATATAGACTACTATAGTAGGCCCGTAGGCCCATAGATAAGTCCTATATATAGACTACTATAGTAGGCCAACAATATATAGATAAGTCCTATATATAGACTACTATAGTAGGCCCGTAGGCCCATAGATAAGTCCTATATATAGACTACTATAGTAGGACAACAGGCCCATAGATAAGTCCTATATATAGACTACTATAGTAGGCCCGTAGGCCCATAGATAAGTCCTATATATAGACTACTATAGTAGGCCAACAGGCCCGTAGATAAGTCCTACCTTGACACTGGAAACCTTGCTTCCCGAACCCCCTGTGAAGAGAAATGGAACATGAGGTTTATTAATGTCCTCACTGCAACACGACTTTCTAACGCTGGAATTGTGGCTGTATTTCTGAGGGATCCTCATTGGCTGCTCTTCCTGGGGTCCCAACACACCGAGCATCCACATTACTGATAAAACAACAGACAAAACAGTTAACTGTGTTCCCCCTCTGACCACCAGTCTACCTGACCCCCCCCCCCCCCCTGATCACCAGTCTACCTGACCCCCCTCTAACCACCAGTCTACCTGACCCCCCCTCTAACCACCAGTCTACCTGACCCCCCCCTCTAACCACCAGTCTACCTGACCCCCCTGATCACCAGTCTACCTGACCCCCCTCTAACCACCAGTCTACCTGACCCCTCTAACCACCAGTCTACCTGCCCCCCCTCTCACCACCAGTCTACCTGACCCCCTCTAACCACCAGTCTACCTGACCCCCCTCTAACCACCAGTCTACCTGACCCCCCTCTAACCACCAGCCTACCTGACCCCCTCTAACCACCAGCCTACCTGACCCCCCTAACCACCAGTCTACCTGACCCCCTCTAACCACCAATCTACCTGACCCTCTAACCACCAGCCTAACTGACCCCTCTCTAGCCACCAGTCTACCTGACCACCCCCTATAACCACCAGTCTACCTGACCCCCCAACCACCAGTCTACCTGACCCCCCCCTCTCACCACCAGTCTACCTGACCCCCCTATCTCCAACCACCAGTCTACGTGACGCCCCCCCTCTAACCACCAGTCTACCTGACCCCCCTCTCTAACCACCAGTCTACCTGACCCCCCTCTAACCACCAGCCTACCTGACCCCCTCTCTAACCACCAGTCTACCTGACCACCCCCTCTAACCACCAGTCTACCTGATCCCCCCAACCACCAGTCTACCTGACCTCCCCTCTCACCACCAGTCTACCTGTCTAACCACCAGTCTACCTGACCCCCCTGATCACCAGTCTACCTGACCCCCCCCCTCTAACCACCAGTCTACCTGACCTCCCCTCTAACCACCAATCTACCTGACCCCCCCCTCTAACCACCAATCTACCCACCCTCTCTAACCACCAGTCTACCTGACACCCCCCTCTAACCACCAGTCTAACCTGACCCCCCTCTGACCACCAGTCTACCTAACCCCCCTCTAACCACCAGTCTACCTGACCCCCTCTAACCACCAGTCTACCTGACCCCCTCTAACCACCAGTCTACCTGACCCCCCTCTAACCACCAGTCTACCTGACCCCCCCTCTAACCACCAGTCTTCCTGACCCCCTCTCTAACCACCAGTCTACCTGACCCCCCTGACCACCAGTCTACCTAACCCCGATCTAACCACCAGTCTACCTGACCCCCCCCTGAAACCACCAGTCTACCTGACCCCCCTCTCTAACCACCAATCTACCTGACCGAAACCACCAGTCTACCTGACCCCCCTCTAACCACCAGTCTACCTGACCCCCCCCCTCTAACCACCAGTCTACCTGACCCCCTCTCTAACCTCCAATCTACCTGACCTCCCAGAAAACACCAGTCTACCTGACCCCCCCTCTAACCACCAGTCTACCTGACCCCCCCTCTAACCACCAATCTACCTGACCCCCCTCTCTAACCACCAGTCTACCTGACCCCCCTCTAACCACCAGTCTACCTGACCCCCCGAAACCACCAGTCTACCTGACCCCCTCTAACCACCAGTCTACCTGACCCCCGAAAACCACCAGTCTACCTGACCCCTCTAACCACCAGTCTACCTGACCCCCCCTCTAACCACCAGTCTACCTGACCCCCCCCTCTAACCACCAGTCTACCTGACCCCCCTCTAACCACCAGTCTACCTGACCCCCCTCTAACCACCAATCTACCTGACCCCCCTCTCTAACCACCAGTCTACCTGCCCCCCCCCTCTGACCACCAGTCTACCTAACCCCCCTCTAACCCAGTCTACCTAACCCCCCCCTCTAACCACCAGTCTACCTGGCCCCCTCTAACCACCAGTCTACCTGACCCCCTCTAACCACCAGTCTACCTGACTCCCCCTCTAACCACCAATCTACCTGACCCCCCTCTAACCACCAATCTACCTGACCCCCTCCTAACCACCAATCTACCTGACCCCCTCCCTAACCACCAGTCTACCTGACCCCTCCAACCACCAGTCTACCTGACCCCCTCTGACCACCAGTCTACCTGACCCCCCTCTGACCACCAGTCTACCTAACCCCCCTCTAACCACCAGTCTACCTGACCCCCCCCCTCTAACCACCAGTCTACCTGACCCCCCCTCTAACCACCAGTCTACATGACCCCCTCTAACCACCAGTCTACCTGACCCCCCTCTAACCACCAGTCTACCTGCCCCCCCTCTAACCACCAATCTACCTGACCCCCCTCTCCAACCACCAGTCTACCTGACCCCCTCTAACCACCAGTCTACCTAACCCCCCCTCTAACCACCAATCTACCTGACCCCCTCTCCAACCACCAGTCTACTGACCCCCCTCTAACCACCAGTCTACCTGACCCCTCTCTAACCACCAGTCTACCTGACCCCCCCTCTAACCACCAGCCTACCTGACCCCCTCTAACCACCAGTCTACCTGACCACCCCTCTAACCACCAGTCTACCTGCCCCCCCCCCAACCACCAGTCTACCAGACCCCCCCTCTCACCACCAGTCTACCTGACCCCCCTCTAACCACCAGTCTACCTGACCCCCCTGATCACCAGTCTACCTGACCCCCCCCCTCTAACCACCAGTCTACCTGACCCCCCTCTAACTACCAGTCTACCTGACCCCCCTCTAACACCAGTCTTATCTGAACCCCCCATTCAGTTTGTACACACACACACACACACACACACACATGCACACACACACACACACAGAGACACACACACACACAGACACACACACACACAGAGACACACACACACACACACAGAGACACACACACACACACACAGAGACACACACACACAGACACACACACAGAGACACACACAGAGAGAAACACACAGGGAGACACACAGAGAGACACACACACACAGAGACACACACAGAGAGACACACAGAGAGACACACAGAGAGACACAAAGAGAGACACACACAGGGAGACACACAGAGAGACACACAGAGAGACACACAGAGAGACACAAAGAGAGACACACAGAGAGACACACAGAGAGACACACACACACACACACACAGAGACACACACACACACACACACAGAGACACACCAACCACCTGGAGTCAGTGTGTGATGCGGTAGAATGGTCGATAGACTGACTATCTGTCTCTGGTGGGTCTGACCACACATAGGACACTAACAATGGCGGATTCATGGTTATACAACCATGTTCCATTCGGTTGTTGTGGGCTGTGTGTTTATATCTCTTGTTGTTAGCAATTCATGCGTCTCTCTGTCTCTCTCTGCCAGGCTAAAGTCATTCAGCAGCAAGTGAATCACCTGTACCCTGCGCGCCGCACACACACACGCACATCCCCCACGCACGCACACTCACCAGATGAAGTCCGTGCAGTGGCTGCAGAACGTGGGCTGCTTGAAGAAGCGCGCGATGAACTTGTGGTCCTTGACCTCGTGCACGTTCTTCTGGCGCAGAGCTCCTTGGCGCGCGAAGCCCCTCGCGGCCCCGCTCTCCCGCCGCTCGGATCCCCCGGTGCTCGAGCTCTCTCCGTCGCTGCTGCCCTGCTCGCGGTCAGCCATTTTAACGCGGAAGTGTTTTGAAATTTGGAGGAAAGAGAGAGTTGTGTGCCTTTTTTAGAAGGTGCCTCCCTCCCTTCTTCCTCTCTCAGTGTCGGTTTCCCCCCGGTGTTCGCTCGGTGTGAATGTCCTGACTCCTGCCAAGCCTCACACTGCTGGGTCCCCGACTCCCCGTGGGCCCTGCTTCCCTGTTCGCTCGGATCTCCCACAGCCCCCGGAGACTGAGCAACGCTGCTACAGCTGTGGCGACGTGCTGCTGGTGTGTGAGCGAAGCGCCTCGTGCAGTGTGTATGTTGTCTGCAGGAAGAGTGTTGCGCTGGAACCGTGAGATAGGGGGCAATGAAGGCCCCTCCCCCTTATCTACTCCGAATTCCACCGTACACGGTGTGTGTGTAGGAAGAGACAGAGGGACTGTTTTTGTCGCAAATATTTCGGTGAACATTAGGGTGTAGCCTAGGTCATGAGCGAGACAGAGATACTGACAAGAGAGAAGGTGTGTGTTATTGAATGTTAGTGAATGTTAGTGAATGTTATTGAATGTTAGTGAATGTTATTGAATGTTATTGAATGGTATTGAATGTTAGTGAATGTTACTGAATGGTATTGGATGTTAGTGAATGTTAGTGAATGTTAGTGAATGTTAGTGAATGTTATTGTATGTTATTGAATGGTATTGAATGTTAGTGAATGGTATTGAATGTTATTGAATGTTAGTGAATGTTATTGAATGGTATTGAATGTTATTGTATGTTATTGAATGGTATTGAATGGTATTGAATGTTATTGAATGTTAGTGAAGGTCTAAAACATCCCCAGAGATAAACAAGTGGACACTTGTTGAAGATCACCTGACCAGCCACTCAGCCAGTGAGAAAGAGAAGGACGTGGGTGGAACTCTAGAATGTAGAGTATGATGGAATAGAAGAGTAGAATAGATAGAACACCAGAATATAGAACAGTAGAATAGATAGAATACCAGAATATAGAACAGTAGAATAGATAGAACACCAGAATATAGAACAGTAGAATAGATAGAACACCAGAATATAGAACAGTAGAATAGATAGAACAGTAGAATAGATAGAATACCAGAATATAGAACAGTAGAATAGATAGAACACCAGAATATAGAACCGTAGAATAGATAGAACACCAGAATATAGAACAGTAGAATAGATAGAACACCAGAATATAGAACTGTAGAACAGGAGGGTAAAGTCACAGAGCTCTAAGGGAGTGACGTGGATCCTGGTAGAACAGGAGGGTAAAGTCACAGAGCTCTAAGGGAGTGACGTGGATCCTGGTAGAACAGGAGGGTAAAGTCACAGAGCTCTAAGGGAGTGACGTGGATCCTGGTAGAACAGGAGGGTAAAGTCACAGAGCTCTAAGGGAGTGACGTGGATCCTGGTAGAACAGGAGGGTAAAGTCACAGAGCTCTAAAGTGAGGAGGGGGTGACGTGGATCCTGGTAGAACAGGAGGGTAAAGTCACAGAGCTCTAAGGGAGTGACGTGGATCCTGGTAGAACAGGAGGGTAAAGTCACAGAGCTCTAAGGGAGTGACGTGGATCCTGGTAGAACAGGAGGGTAAAGTCACAGAGCTCTAAGGGAGGGACGTGGATCCTGGTAGAACAGGAGGGTAAAGTCACAGAGCTCTAAGGGAGTGACGTGGATCCTGGTAGAACAGGAGGGTAAAGTCACAGAGCTCTAAGGGAGTGACGTGGATCCTGGTAGAACAGGAGGGTAAAGTCACAGAGCTCTAAGGGAGTGACGTGGATCCTGGTAGAACAGGAGGGTAAAGTCACAGAGCTCTAAGGGAGTGACGTGGATCCTGGTAGAACAGGAGGGTAAAGTCACAGAGCTCTAAGGGAGGGACGTGGATCCTGGTAGAACAGGAGGGTAAAGTCACAGAGCTCTAAGGGAGTGACGTGGATCCTGGTAGAACAGGAGGGTAAAGTCACAGAGCTCTAAGGGAGGACGTGGATCCTGGTAGAACAGGAGGGTAAAGTCACAGAGCTCTAAGGGAGTGACGTGGATCCTGGTAGAACAGGAGGGTAAAGTCACAGAGCTCTAAGGGAGTGACGTGGATCCTGGTAGAACAGGAGGGTAAAGTCACAGAGCTCTAAGGGAGTGACGTGGATCCTGGTAGAACAGGAGGGTAAAGTCACAGAGCTCTAAGGGAGTGACGTGGATCCTGGTAGAACAGGAGGGTAAAGTCACAGAGCTCTAAGGGAGTGACGTGGATCCTGGTAGAACAGGAGGGTAAAGTCACAGAGCTCTAAGGGAGTGACGTGGATCCTGGTAGAACAGGAGGGTAAAGTCACAGAGCTCTAAGGGAGGACGTGGATCCTGGTAGAACAGGAGGGTAAAGTCACAGAGCTCTAAGGGAGTGACGTGGATCCTGGTAGAACAGGAGGGTAAAGTCACAGAGCTCTAAGGGAGTGACGTGGATCCTGGTAGAACAGGAGGGTAAAGTCACAGAGCTCTAAGGGAGTGACGTGGATCCTGGTAGAACAGGAGGGTAAAGTCACAGAGCTCTAAGGGAGTGACGTGGATCCTGGTAGAACAGGAGGGTAAAGTCACAGAGCTCTAAGGGAGTGACGTGGATCCTGGTAGAACAGGAGGGTAAAGTCACAGAGCTCTAAGGGAGTGACGTGGATCCTGGTAGAACAGGAGGGTAAAGTCACAGAGCTCTAAGGGAGTGACGTGGATCCTGGTAGAACAGGAGGGTAAAGTCACAGAGCTCTAAGGGAGTGACGTGGATCCTGGTAGAACAGGAGGGTAAAGTCACAGAGCTCTAAGGGAGTGATGTGGATCCTGGTAGAACAGGAGGGTAAAGTCACAGAGCTCTAAGGGAGTGACGTGGATCCTGGTAGAACAGTCGGGTAAAGTCAGAGAGCTCTAAGGGAGTGACGTGGATCCTGGTAGAACAGGAGGGTAAAGTCACAGAGCTCTGGTAGAACTAAGGGAGTGACGTGGATCCTGGTAGAACAGGAGGGTAAAGTCACAGAGCTCTAAGGGAGTGACGTGGATCCTGGTAGAACAGGAGGGTAAAGTCACAGAGCTCTAAGGGAGTGACGTGGATCCTGGTAGAACAGGAGGGTAAAGTCACAGAGCTCTAAGGGAGTGACGTGGATCCTGGTAGAACAGGAGGGTAAAGTCACAGAGCTCTAAGGGAGTGACGTGGATCCTGGTAGAACAGGAGGGTAAAGTCACAGAGCTCTAGGGGAGTGACGTGGATCCTGGTAGAACAGGAGGGTAAAGTCACAGAGCTCTAAGGGAGTGACGTGGATCCTGGTAGAACAGGAGGGTAAAGTCACAGAGCTCTAAGGGAGTGCGTGGATCCTGGTAGAACAGGAGGGTAAAGTCACAGAGCTCTAAGGGAGGACGTGGATCCTGGTAGAACAGGAGGGTAAAGTCACAGAGCTCTAAGGGAGGACGTGGATCCTGGTAGAACAGGAGGTAAAGTCACAGAGCTCTAAGGGAGTGACGTGGATCCTGGTAGAACAGGAGGGTAAAGTCACAGAGCTCTAAGGGAGGGGACGTGGATCCTGGTAGAACAGGAGGGTAAAGTCACAGAGCTCTAAGGGAGGTGACGTGGATCCTGGTAGAACAGGAGGGTAAAGTCACAGAGCTCTAAGGGAGTGACGTGGATCCTGGTAGAACAGGAGGGTAAAGTCACAGAGCTCTAAGGGAGGGACGTGGATCCTGGTAGAACAGGAGGGTAAAGTCACAGAGCTCTAAGGGAGGGACGTGGATCCTGGTAGAACAGGAGGGTAAAGTCACAGAGCTCTAAGGGAGGGACGTGGATCCTGGTAGAACAGGAGGGTAAAGTCACAGAGCTCTAAGGGAGTGACGTGGATCCTGGTAGAACAGGAGGGTAAAGTCACAGAGCTCTAAGGGAGTGACGTGGATCCTGGTAGAACAGGAGGGTAAAGTCACAGAGCTCTAAGGGAGTGACGTGGATCCTGGTAGAACAGGAGGGTAAAGTCACAGAGCTCTAAGGGAGTGACGTGGATCCTGGTAGAACAGGAGGGTAAAGTCACAGAGCTCTAAGGGAGTGACGTGGATCCTGGTAGAACAGGAGGGTAAAGTCACAGAGCTCTAAGGGAGTGACGTGGATCCTGGTAGAACAGGAGGGTAAAGTCAGACAGAGCTCTAAGGGAGTCACAGACGAGTGACGTGGATCCTGGTAGAACAGGAGGGTAAAGTCACAGAGCTCTAAGGGAGTGACGTGGATCCTGGTAGAACAGGAGGGTAAAGTCACAGAGCTCTAAGGGAGGACGTGGATCCTGGTAGAACAGGAGGGTAAAGTCACAGAGCTCTAAGGGAGTGACGTGGATCCTGGTAGAACAGGAGGGTAAAGTCACAGAGCTCTAAGGGAGTGACGTGGATCCTGGTAGAACAGGAGGGTAAAGTCACAGAGCTCTAAGGGAGTGACGTGGATCCTGGTAGAACAGGAGGGTAAAGTCACAGAGCTCTAAGGGAGTGACGTGGATCCTGGTAGAACAGGAGGGTAAAGTCACAGAGCTCTAAGGGAGTGACGTGGATCCTGGTAGAACAGGAGGGTAAAGTCACAGAGCTCTAAGGGAGTGACGTGGATCCTGGTAGAACAGGAGGGTAAAGTCACAGAGCTCTAAGGGAGTGACGTGGATCCTGGTAGAACAGGAGGGTAAAGTCACAGAGCTCTAAGGGAGGGACGTGGATCCTGGTAGAACAGGAGGGTAAAGTCACAGAGCTCTAAGGGAGGGACGTGGATCCTGGTAGAACAGGAGGGTAAAGTCACAGAGCTCTAAGGGAGTGACGTGGATCCTGGTAGAACAGGAGGGTAAAGTCACAGAGCTCTAAGGGAGTGACGTGGATCCTGGTAGAACAGGAGGGTAAAGTCACAGAGCTCTAAGGGAGTGACGTGGATCCTGGTAGAACAGGAGGGTAAAGTCACAGAGCTCTAAGGGAGTGACGTGGATCCTGGTAGAACAGGAGGGTAAAGTCACAGAGCTCTAAGGGAGTAGACGTGGATCCTGGTAGAACAGGAGGGTAAAGTCACAGAGCTCTAAGGGAGTGACGTGGATCCTGGTAGAACAGGAGGGTAAAGTCACAGAGCTCTAAGGGAGGGACGTGGATCCTGGTAGAACAGGAGGGTAAAGTCACAGAGCTCTAAGGGAGGGACGTGGATCCTGGTAGAACAGGAGGGTAAAGTCACAGAGCTCTAAGGGAGTGGCGTGGATCCTGGTAGAACAGGAGGGTAAAGTCACAGAGCTCTAAGGGAGTAGAACAGGAGGGTAAAGTCACAGATCCTGGTGGATCCTGGTAGAACAGGAGGGTAAAGTCACAGAGCTCTAAGGGAGCGACGTGGATCCTGGTAGAACAGGAGGGTAAAGTCACAGAGCTCTAAGGGAGCGACGTGGATCCTGGTAGAACAGGAGGGTAAAGTCACAGAGCTCTAAGGGAGCGACGTGGATCCTGGTAGAACAGGAGGGTAAAGTCACAGAGCTCTAAGGGAGCGACGTGGATCCTGGTAGAACAGGAGGGTAAAGTCACAGAGCTCTAAGGGAGCGAGTCACGTGGATCCTGGTAGAACAGGAGGGTAAAGTCACAGAGCTCTAAGGGAGTGACGTGGATCCTGGTAGAACAGGAGGGTAAAGTCACAGAGCTCTAAGGGAGTGACGTGGATCCTGGTAGAACAGGAGGGTAAAGTCACAGAGCTCTAAGGGAGTGACGTGGATCCTGGTAGAACAGGAGGGTAAAGTCACAGAGCTCTAAGGGAGGACGTGGATCCTGGTAGAACAGGAGGGTAAAGTCACAGAGCTCTAAGGGAGTGACGTGGATCCTGGTAGAACAGGAGGGTAAAGTCACAGAGCTCTAAGGGAGGACGTGGATCCTGGTAGAACAGGAGGGTAAAGTCACAGAGCTCTAAGGGAGTGACGTGGATCCTGGTAGAACAGGAGGGTAAAGTCACAGAGCTCTAAGGGAGTGACGTGGATCCTGGTAGAACAGGAGGGTAAAGTCACAGAGCTCTACAAGGGAGTGAGTGACGTGGATCCTGGTAGAACAGGAGGGTAAAGTCACAGAGCTCTAAGGGAGTGACGTGGATCCTGGTAGAACAGGAGGGTAAAGTCACAGAGCTCTAAGGGAGGACGTGGATCCTGGTAGAACAGGAGGGTAAAGTCACAGAGCTCTAAGGGAGTGACGTGGATCCTGGTAGAACAGGAGGGTAAAGTCACAGAGCTCTAAGGGAGTGACGTGGATCCTGGTAGAACAGGAGGGTAAAGTCACAGAGCTCTAAGGGAGTGGGGCGTGGATCCTGGTAGAACAGGAGGGTAAAGTCACAGAGCTCTAAGGGAGTGACGTGGATCCTGGTAGAACAGGAGGGTAAAGTCACAGAGCTCTAAGGGAGTGACGTGGATCCTGGTAGAACAGGAGGGTAAAGTCACAGAGCTCTAAGGGAGTGACGTGGATCCTGGTAGAACAGGAGGGTAAAGTCACAGAGCTCTAAGGGAGGACGTGGATCCTGGTAGAACAGGAGGGTAAAGTCACAGAGCTCTAAGGGAGGACGTGGATCCTGGTAGAACAGGAGGGTAAAGTCACAGAGCTCTAAGGGAGTGACGTGGATCCTGGTAGAACAGGAGTCACAGGCTAAAGTCACAGAGCTCTAAGGGAGTGACGTGGATCCTGGTAGAACAGGAGGGTAAAGTCACAGAGCTCTAAGGGAGTGACGTGGATCCTGGTAGAACAGGAGGGTAAAGTCACAGAGCTCTAAGGGAGTGACGTGGATCCTGGTAGAACAGGAGGGTAAAGTCACAGAGCTCTAAGGGAGTGACGTGGATCCTGGTAGAACAGGAGGGTAAAGTCACAGAGCTCTAAGGGGAGTGACGTGGATCCTGGTAGAACAGGAGGGTAAAGTCACAGAGCTCTAAGGGAGTGAAGATCTGGATAAAGTCACAGAGCTCTAAGGGAGTGACGTGGATCCTGGTAGAACAGGAGGGTAAAGTCACAGAGCTCTAAGGGAGTGACGTGGATCCTGGTAGAACAGGAGGGTAAAGTCACAGAGCTCTAAGGGAGGACGTGGATCCTGGTAGAACAGGAGGGTAAAGTCACAGAGCTCTAAGGGAGTAGACGTGGATCCTGGTAGAACAGGAGGGTAAAGTCACAGAGCTCTAAGGGAGGGACGTGGATCCTGGTAGAACAGGAGGGTAAAGTCACAGAGCTCTAGGGAGTGACGTGGATCCTGGTAGAACAGGAGGGTAAAGTCACAGAGCTCTAAGGGGTGGACGTGGATCCTGGTAGAACAGGAGGGTAAAGTCACAGAGCTCTAAGGGAGTGACGTGGATCCTGGTAGAACAGGAGGGTAAAGTCACAGAGCTCTAAGGGAGTGACGTGGATCCTGGTAGAATAGGAGGGTAAAGTCACAGAGCTCTAAGGGAGTGACGTGGATCCTGGTAGAACAGGAGGGTAAAGTCACAGAGCTCTAAGGGAGGGACGTGGATCCTGGTAGAACAGGAGGGTAAAGTCACAGAGCTCTAAGGGAGTGACGTGGATCCTGGTAGAACAGTGAAATGCTGAATACAACAGTTGTAGTAGACCTTACAGTGAAATGCTGAATACAACAGGTGTAGTAGACCTTACAGTGAAATGCTGAATACAACAGGTGTAGTAGACCTTACAGTGAAATGCTGAATACAACAGGTGTAGTAGACCTTACAGTGAAATGCTGACTACAACAGGTGTAGTAGACCTTATAGAGGTTATATACAGTAGAGGCTATATACAGTAGAGGTTATATACAGTAGAGAGGCTATATACAGTAGAGAGGCTATATACAGTAGAGAGGCTCTATACAGTATAGAGGCTATTACAGTAGTGAGTCTATATACAGTAGGGAGGCTTTATACAGTAGAGAGGCTATTACAGTAGTCAGTCTATATACAGTAGAGAGGCTATAACAGTAGAGAGGCTCTATACAGTATAGAGGCTATTACAGTAGTGAGTCTATATACAGTAGGGAGGCTCTATACAGTAGAGAGGCTGTTACAGTAGTCAGTCTATATACAGTAGAGAGGCTATAACAGTAGAGAGGCTATATACAGTAGAGAGGCTCTACACCACAAGAGAGGCTATATACAGTATAGAGGCTATTACAGTAGTCAGTCTATATACAGTCGGGATGCTCTATACAGTAGAGAGGCTCTATACAGTAGAGAGGCTATATACAGTAGAGAGGCTATTACAGTAGTCAGTCTATATACAATAGGTGTGTAATGTTTACTGTTAATGTCTGTTTATTTAACTTGCTTTGGGAATGTAAACATGTGTTCCACGCCAATAAAGGCCTTTCTAATTAAATGTACTCAGCATTGTCGGCTTTCTGTTCAACTGAGCGTCTGGCGCCACCTGCTGGCTGTTTAGGAGAAGACACGCTGGGATCCGATATTGCCGCTTGTGTAACTGTCATTGGAGGGGATTTTGAATGATTAAACCTGACTGGGTACATCCACTGTCAATCAAATGAAACCGGAAGAAAGGTTCCATATGAAAACTATGCGTTCGGATAGCGGTGTGTCCTTACCGAGCCGTTACGGTGAGTATATTGTGGTTTGAGTCTGTGTTGATTGTATTCTAACTGTTGTCTGGTTTGAAACGTCCGTTGGTTATTTGCATGTGTTGTAGCAGGCTTGTGAACGCGACATGAACCTAACCTTCAGCCAATAATGTTATCTGGTTGTGAACCGTTTCCTCAGCCATGTCAACTTCCCGGTAAAGACGCGGATCCCGCTCACGAGCTTCGGTCATCTGATCACCGAGGTGAAGGTCGGTAAACCGAGTGACCCCCCCCCCCCCCCCCCTTGACTGTCTCTCTACTCTCACACACGAAGTCTGGAACGAACAGCTTCTACATCCAAGCCATAAAACGGCTAAATATATTGAACAAAAAATATAAAAGCAACAATTTCAATGTATATATTAATATAATCATTATCAATATATATATATAATAGCTTCTACACAATGTCTATGTCCTGCGTGGTTGTGAGTCCGGTTGTAACGACATTGGATGCGCTTTATTGTAAACAATGATGACCATCACATTCTCTGGCAACAGCTCTGGTGGACATTCCTGTAGTCGTCGTGCCAATTGCTCGCTCCTTCAACTTGAGACATCTGTTTGGTTGTGTGTGTAACAGTATAACTTTAGACCGTCCCCTCGCCCATATCCGGGCGCGAACCCTTGCAGAGCAAAGGGGAACAACTACTTCAAGGTCTCAGAACAAGTGACGTCACCGATTGAAACGCTATTTAGCGCGCACCACCGCTAACTAAGCTAGCCGTTTCACATCCGTTACATGTGGCAAAAGTGGTCTTTTGTTGTCCCCAGCACCAGATGCACCTGGGTAATGATCGTGCTGTTTAATCAGCTTGTTGATTTGCCACAGCTGTCAGGTGGATGGATTATCTTGTCTCGGGATAAATGCTCACTAACAGGGATATAAACTCATTTTAAATGTTATAAATATATAGATATAAACTCGACCCTTAACCAATACCACACCTCTGTCATTGACCCTTAACCAATACCACACCTCTGTCATCGACCCTTAACCAATACCACACCTCTGTCATCGACCACTAACCAATACCATACCTCTACCATCGACCACTAACCAATACCACACCTCTACCATCGACCACTAACCAATACCACACCTCTGTCATCGACCCTAACCAATACCACACCTCTGTCATCGCACCACTAACCAATACCACACCTCTGTCATCGACCCTTAACCAATACCACACCTCTGTCATCCACCACTTGGCCTTAACCAATACCACACCTCTGTCATCCACCACTAACCAATACCCACCTCTGTCATCGACCACTTAACCAATACCACACCTCTGTCATCGACCACTAACCAATACCACACCTCTGTCATCGACCACCAACCAATACCACACCTCTGTCATCGACCACTAACCAATACCACACCTCTGTCATCGACCACTAACCAATACCACACCTCTGTCATCGACCACTAACCAATACCACACCTCTGTCATCGAACCACCAACCAATACCACACCTCTGTCATCGACCACTAACCAATACCACACCTCTGTCATCGACCACTAACCAATACCACACCTCTGTCATCGACCATTAACCAATACCACACCTCTGTCATCGACCACTAACCAATACCACACCTCTGTCATCGACCACTTAACCAATACCACACCTCTGTCATCGCACCACTAACCAATACCACACCTCTGTCATCGACCACTAACCAATACCACACCTCTGTCATCGACCACTAACCAATACCACACCTCTGTCATCGACCACCAACCAATACCACACCTCTGTCATCGACCACTAACCAATACCACACCTCTGTCATCGACCACTAACCAATACCACACCTCTGTCATCGACCACTAACCAATACCACACCTCTGTCATCGACCACTAACCAATACCACACCTCTGTCATCGACCACTAACCAATACCACACCTCTGTCATCGACCCTTAACCAATACCACACCTCTGTCATCGACCACTAACCAATACCACACCTCTGTCATCGACCACTAACCAATACCACACCTCTGTCATCGAATCACTAACCAATACCACACCTCTGTCATCGACCACTAACCAATACCACACCTCTGTCATCGACCCCTAACCAATACCACACCTCTGTCATCGACCCCTAACCAATACCACACCTCTGTCATCGACCACTAACCAATACCACACCTCTGTCATCGACCACTAACCAATACCACACCTCTGTCATCGACCACTAACCAATACCACACCTCTGTCATCGACCACTAACCAATACCAAACCTCTACCATCGACCACTAACCAATATCAAACCTCTGCCCTCGACCCTTAACCAATACCACACCCTTAACCAATACCACACCTCTGTCATCGACCACTAACCAATACCACACCTCTGCCATCGACCCTTAACCAATAGCCCACCTCTACCATCGACCACTAACCAATACCACACCTCTGTCATCGACCCCTAACCAATACCACACCTCTGTCATCGACCCCTAACCAATACCACATCTGTCATCTAATTCCTAACCAATACCACACCTCTGTCATCGAATTTCTAACCAATACCACACCTCTGTCATCGAACCCTAACCAATAGCACACCTCTGTCAACGACCCCTAACCAATACCACACCTCTGTCATCGACCCTTAACCAATACCACACCTCTACCATCGACCACTAACCAATACCACACCTCTACCATCGACCCCTAACCAATAGCACATACCATCTCCCTAACCAATAGCACACCTCTACCATCGACCACTAACCAATACCACACCTCTGTCATCGACCACTAACCAATACCAAACCTCTACCATCGACCACTAACCAATACCAAACCTCTACCATCGACCACTAACCAATACCAAACCTCTACCATCGACCACTAACCAATACCACACCTCTACCATCGACCACTAACCAATACCACACCTCTGTCATCGACCCTTAACCAATACCACGCCTCTGTCATCGACCCTTAACCAATACCACGCCTCTACCATCGACCCTTAACCAATACCACGCCTCTACCATCGACCACTAACCAATACCACACCCTTAACCAATACCACACCTCTACCATCGACCACTAACCAATACCACACCTCTACCATCGACCCCTAACCAATAGCACACCTCTACCATCGACCCCTAACCAATAGCACACCTCTACCATCGACCCTTAACCAATACCACACCTCTGTCATCGACCACTAACCAATACCACACCTCTGTCATCGACCACTAACCAATACCACACCTCTGTCATCGACCACTAACCAATACCACACCTCTGTCATCGACCACTAACCAATACCACACCTCTGTCATCGACCACTAACCAATACCACACCTCTGTCATCGACCCCTAACCAATACCACACCTCTGTCATCGACCACTAACCAATACCACACCTCTGTCATCGACCACTAACCAATACCAAACCTCTGTCATCGACCACTAACCAATACCAAACCTCTACCATCGACCACTAACCAATATCAAACCTCTGCCCTCGACCCTTAACCAATACCACACCTCTGTCATCGACCACTAACCAATACCACACCTCTGCCATCGACCCTTAACCAATACCACACCTCTGTCATCGACCCTTAACCAATAGCCCACCTCTACCATCGACCACTAACCAATACCACAC
>NW_027009853.1:0-38738 GCF_036934945.1 Oncorhynchus masou masou
AGGAAACGTGTTATTTTCCACCTAAAGTGATCGGTATTATTTTTATGTGGCCGACTGCAATAACATTGGAGGTGGGTAACAACTGTGCATGTGTGTTTTCAGTCTGTGGCTTTAAGAAGGAACAAAATGTCACTTTTCTTTTTTGAAAGGGACCGATGCAGATGTGTGTCAGTAGCCTAAGCACTTCATCAACGGCGATGACTACAATTCAGAAATGCTGGGAAGAACACGTAGAACTCTGACAGCTCTAGCTTCTGTATTCTCGTGTGGGGGGAACACGTAGAACTCCTGACAGCTCTAGCTTCTGTATTCTCGTGTGGGGGGGAACACGTAGAGACTCTGACAGCTCCTAGCTTCTGTATTCTCGTGTGGGTTGGAACACGTAGAACTCTGACAGCTCTATGCTTCTGTATTCTCGTGTGGGGTGGAGCACGTAGAACTCTGGCAGCTCTAGCTTCTGTATTCGTGTGGGGGGAACACGTAGAACTCTGACAGCTCCTGGCTTCTGTATTCTCGTGTGGGGGTGGGGCCGACAAGTAGAACTCTGACAGCTCTGGCTTCTGTGTTCGTGCTGTGGGGGAACACGTAGAACTCTGACAGCTCTGCTTCTGTATTCTCGTGTGGGGTGGAACACGTAGAACTCTGACAGCTCTAGCTTCTGTATTCTCGTGTGGGGTGGAACACGTAGAACTCTGATGGCTCTAGCTTCTGTATTCTCGTGGAACATCGTAGAACTCTGACAGCTCTAGTTTCTGCATTCTCGTGTGGGAGGAACACGCAGAACTCACAGCTCTAGCTTCTGTATTCTCATGTGGGTAATGACGAGAACTCTGACAGCTCTAGCTTCTGTATTCTCGTAGGGGGAACACAGAACTCTGACAGCTCTAGCTTCTTATTCGTGTGGGGTGGAACACGAGAACTCTGACAGCTCTAGCTTCTGTATTCTTGTGTGGGGGGAACATGACATAGAACTCTGACAGCTCTAGCTTCTGTATTCTCGTGGGGGTGGAACACGAGAACTCTGACAGCTCTAGCTTCTGTGTTCTCTTGTGGGGGGAACACGCAGAACTCTGACAGCTCTAGCTTCTGTGTTCTCGTGTGGGGAACACGAGAACTCTGACAGCTCTAGCTTCTGTATTCGTGTGGGGGGGAACACGAGAACTCTGACAGCTCTAGCTTCTGTATTCTGCAGGGGGAACACGTAGAACTCTGACAGCTCTAGCTTCTGTATTCTCGGTGTGGGGGGAACAGACAGCTCTAGCTTCTGTAGAACTCTGACAATCGCTCTAACACGCTTCTGCTGTGTTCTCGTTGGCTGGATATGGTGTTGCTCCAAAATGGATGGTGCTGCAGAGGTATGCACTTCATTGCAGTTTGAGTGGATCTTATTGTGTGTAACCATTGCACCATATCATGTATGACACATGACACGGGTTGAAGGAGATAACAGATAGTAATTGTGTCATCTCACATTGCAGAATACACATAATTAAAATAAAAGGTTTTGCATTTAAATTATTTAGTATCTTGTCTACTTATCAATCATAATGTCTGTGTTGGCTAGCCATGGTTTATTTGCATGGCAACATTTCATGCTTTTAATAACTTGCTAATGCATGGTCCCGTGTAGGCCTATTAGTGCATGGTCCCAGGAACCCCCTGGTGTAGGCCCCAGGAACCCTTTACCGTGGAATGCATGGTCCCAGAATGTGTAGGCCTATTAGTGTGGAATGCATGGTCCCAGGATCCCCCTGGTGTAGGCCTATTAGTGTGGAATGCATGGTCCCGTGTAGGCCTATTAGTGTGGATCCCCTATTAGTGTGGAATGCATGGTCCCGTGCCTATTAGTGTGGAATGCATGGTCCCAGGATCCCCTGGTGTCATTAGTGTGGAATGCATGGTACCAATAGGCCGTTTAGGTTGCAGTCTGGTCTGTTGTGTATTCATAACCCCCACCTCACCTGTCCATTATGGCCATGATTATCCAAACAATATAATTACTTTTAGCCCCATTGCCTTAACATTATTGCCCATAATACCTGGCTCCAGGAACCATCTGGGGCATGTTGCCCATAGGGCTCCAGGAACCACCTGGGGCAGCGCCACCACAACCTGCCCGGCAACCACCTGTGCACCATAATACCTGGCTCCGGCAAACTTTCACCTGGGGCATGTTGCCCATATTACCTGGCTCCGGGAACCACCTGGGGTATGTTGCCCATAATACCTGGCTCCAGGAACCACCTGGGGCATGTTGCCCATAATACCTGGCCCGGCAACCACCTGGGGCATGTTGCCCATATTACCTGGCCCGGGAACCACCTGGGGCATGTTGCCCATAATACCTGGCTCCGCAACCACCTGGGGCATGTTGCCCATAATACCTGGCCTGGAACCACCTGGATAATGCCTGGCCTGGAACCACCTGGGGCATGTTGCCCATAATACCTGGCTCCAGGAACCACCTGGGCATGTTGCCCATAATGCCTGGCATGTTGCCCATAATACCTGGGAACCACCTGGGGCATGTTGCCCATAATACCTGGCTCCTGGAACCACCTGGGGCATGTTGCCCATAATGCCTGGCTCCCATAAGGAACCACCTGGGGCATGTTGCCCATAATGCCTGGCTCCGGGAACCACCTGGGGGCATGTTGCCCATAATGCCTGGCTCCAGGAACCACCTGGGGCATGTTGCCCATAATGCCTGGCCCGGGAACCACCTGGGGCATGCTGCCCATAATGGCTGGCTCCGGGAACCACAAAATACTATGCGTGCATACAAGGAACAGACATCTTTCATTACGCGCTTAATGGAAACATGCAACAATATCAAGCCAATCACCTTCCAGTCAAAAGGCTATAGCCTGGTATTGAACACGCAACGGCTGTAATGAAACCCATAATAGAAAGTCATTTTCAAACATTTACCAAAATGAAAATCTCAGGACAACACCGTTCTGAACAGCTCACCCAATACGGCGGTTCTATATGTGACGGAGATGAACATTTACATTAGAAACCTAGAGGAGGAATCTATTTTCAACAACTAGGATGTGTTGCTAGGAGACGAGTACTATATATATTTTAAATATATATATATATATATAATTGCCTCCGCGGTTCTATGGATGGATTTTTGGCTCGGCTCCTAAGAAGCAAGGGAAGACTTCATTATTTTAATTAAAGTAAAACCGCTTTTAAAAAAAAAAAAGTCTACTGCCTCCCGCTCACAGGTCAAAGTGGTGGTTGTCGTGGGTGATAGCCTGCCTACTGTTGACTAGCATACGCACTGGAATGGTGAGTTAAGATGGACAAACATACTACTTTATCGTGGCCATCAAGTTTAAACACACTATTAAATTTAGAGTTGTTATTTTGTTGCGCAATGTCTAGTCTTCCAAAAGGCCGTTTTTACTCTAGGAGCGTGTCTGTGAGGAGCTGCTGTGAGCGTGTCTCTGTCTGGCAGGTGAAGGCCTATTCCTCTCAGACTAGGTCCTGTGTGCTGTGAGCGTGTCTGTGAGGAGCTGCTGTGAGAGCGTGTCGTGAGGAGCTGCTGTGAGCGTGTCTGGCAGGTGAAGGCCTATTCCTCTCCTCAGACTAGGTCCTGTGTGCTGTGAGCGTGTCTGTGAGGAGCTGCTGTGAGCGTGTCTGGCAGGTGAAGGCCTATTCCTCCTCCGAGGTCCTGTATGCTGTGAGCGTTGTCTGTGAGGAGCTCCTGTGTGCTGTGAGCGTGTCTGTGAGGAGCTGCTGTGAGCGTCACAGCTGTGAGGAGGGCTGACTGGGTCCTGTGTGCGTGAGCGTCTGTGAGGAGCTGCTGTGAGCGTGTCTGGCAGGTGAAGGCCTAAGGTTCCACTTTCAGACGAGGTCCTGTATGCTGTGAGCGTGTCTGTGAGGAGCTGCTGTGAGCGTGTCTGTGAGGAGCTGCTGTGAGCGTGTCTGTGAGGTCTGGCAGACTGGTCCTGTGTGCTGTGAGCGTGTCTGTGAGGAGCTGCTGTGAGCTGTCTGGCAGGTAAAGGGCTATTCCACTTTCAGACGAGGTCCTGTATGCTGTGAGCGTGTCTGTGAGGAGCTGCTGTGAGCGTGTCTGTGAGCTATTCCTCTCCTCAGAGCTGTCTGGCTGGGGTGATTCCACTCTCAGACGAGGTCCTGTCTGTGAGCGTGTCTGAGAGGAGCTGCTGTGAGCGTGTCTGTGAGGAGCTGCTGTGACGTGTCTGGCAGGTAAAGGATTCCTCTCCCCTGCTCGTGTCCAGGAGGAGCTGGTCCTGTGTGCTGTGAGCGTGTCTGTGAGGAGCTGCTGCTCACAGCTGTCTGGCAGGTAAAGGGCTATTCCACTCCTCAGACGAGGTCCTGTATGCTGTGAGCGTGTCTGTGAGGAGCTGCTGTGAGCGTGTCGTGTCTGCAGGTGAAGGCCTATTCCGCCTCCTCCGACTAGGTCCTGAATGCTGTGAGCGTGTCATAAGATACACACAACCCAATTTAATAACAATTAAAAGACTCAAATGTACCTATGGACTGATTAGCGTAGTCAAATATATTTTCCGTGGCTAACTGATTCAGCGGTAAAGATCCCTATTTGTAACCCCCTCTCCATGTCAATGGGGGCAATTCATATCCTAACAGTACAATTACTTTTAGTACAATGGCCATAACTAAAAAGTTTTACAGATTTGTAAACATGTCACTTGACTTGGGGGTGTGTTTAAAACGGGAGAGAAAAAAACATATCTTTTGTCCGTATTTATGCTTTGAAAATGTGGGCAAAGAAGTGCCCGTGACTGGTACGTAAAGAAGTTGAACGGATGGATCCACCGGATTTTGACTTGATACCTCCTATTATAAAACGGACCAGGCATGTACATCACTTTGAAGACATTGTCTAGTGTAATATAATCTACCACCTTCCTGTTGCGTCAGCTACTCTTCCTGTATTTGGTGAAACCCAAACTTCAATCATTTAGTGTGTGTGTGTGTGTGTGTGTGTTCACCATATAAAACATGTCTAACTGCACTCTGGATTCATTGTGTAGGTGAGAAACATGTAATGAAGGCTGTCTTCCCAAAACAACAGTCCAAGCAGTGGATGACAACAACACATCTATTAACTAAAACAGTCCAAGCAGTGGATGACAACAACACATCTATTAACTAAAACAGTCCAAGCAGTGGATGACAACAACACATCTATTAACTAAAACAGTCCAAGCAGTGGATGACAACAACACATCTATTAACTAAAACAGTCCAAGCAGTGGATGACAACAACACATCTATTAACTAAAACAGTCCAAGCAGTGGATGACAACAACACATCTATTAACTAAAACAGTCCAAGCAGTGGATGACAACAACACATCTATTAACTAAAACAGTCCAAGCAGTGGAGGACAACAATACATCTATTAACTAAAACAGTCCAAGCAGTGGAGGACAACAATACATCTATTAACTAAAACAGTCCAAGCAGTGGATGACAACAATGCATCTATTAACTAAAACAGTCCAAGCAGTGGATGACAACAACACATCTATTAACTAAAACAGTCCAAGCAGTGGATGACAACAACACATCTATTAACTAAAACAGTCCAAGCAGTGGATGACAACAACACATCTATTAACTAAAACAGTCCAAGCAGTGGATGACAACAACACATCTATTAACTAAAACAGTCCAAGCAGTGGATGACAACAACACATCTATTAACTAAAACAGTCCAAACAGTGGATGACAACAACACATCTATTAACTAAAACAGTCCAGGCAGTGGATGACAACAACACATCTATTAACTAAAACAGTCCAAGCAGTGGATGACAACAATACATCTATTAACTAAAACAGTCCAAGCAGTGGATGACAACAACACATCTATTAACTAAAACAGTCCAAGCAGTGGATGACAACAACACATCTATTAACTAAAACAGTCCAAGCAGTGGATGACAACACATCTATTAACTAAAACAGTCCAAGCAGTGGATGACAACAATACATCTATTAACTAAAACAGTCCAAGCAGTGGATGACAACAACACATCTATTAACTAAAACAGTCCAAGCAGTGGATGACAACAATACATCTATTAACTAAAACAGTCCAAGCAGTGGATGACAACAATACATCTATTAACTAAAACAGTCCAAGCAGTGGATGACAACAATACATCTATTAACTAAAACAGTCCAAGCAGTGGATGACAACAACACATCTATTAACTAAAACAGTCCAAGCAGTGGATGACAACAACATCTATTAACTAAAACAGTCCAAGCAGTGGATGACAACAACACATCTATTAACTAAAACAGTCCAAGCAGTGGATGACAACAACACATCTATTAACTAAAACAGTCCAAGCAGTGGATGACAACAACACATCTATTAACCAAAACAGTCCAAGCAGTGGATGACAACAACACATCTATTAACTAAAACAGTCCAAGCAGTGGATGACAACAACACATCTATTAACTAAAACAGTCCAAGCAGTGGATGACAACAATACATCTATTAACTAAAACAGTCCAAGCAGTGGATGACAACAATACATCTATTAACTAAAACAGTCCAAGCAGTGGATGACAACAACACATCTATTAACTAAAACAGTCCAAGCAGTGGATGACAACAACATCTATTAACTAAAACAGTCCAAGCAGTGGATGACAACAACACATCTATTAACTAAAACAGTCCAAGCAGTGGATGACAACAACACATCTATTAACTAAAACAGTCCAAGCAGTGGATGACAACAACACATCTATTAACTAAAACAGTCCAAGCAGTGGATGACAACAACACATCTATTAACTAAAACAGTCCAAGCAGTGGATGACAACAACACATCTATTAACTAAAACAGTCCAAGCAGTGGATGACAACAACACATCTATTAACTAAAACAGTCCAAGCAGTGGATGACAACAACACATCTATTAACTAAAACAGTCCAAGCAGTGGATGACAACAACACATCTATTAACTAAAACAGTCCAAGCAGTGGATGACAACAACACATCTATTAACTAAAACAGTCCAAGCAGTGGATGACAACAACACATCTATTAACCAAAACAGTCCAAGCAGTGGATGACAACATCATCCATTAACCAAAACAGTTCCAGTAGAACCTGGTTGACCAGGTGCTGGACTGGTGACAGGATCCACCAGTGGTTTCCAGGGATCCTTCATCCCACCTGCCCAAGCCTAATGTCCAAAACACTGCTACAGAGGAGAGACCTGAGAACATACCTCCATTAGAAGACCACTCCAGGATGAACGAATGTAGCACCACAGACTTTTGGGCACACATACAACATTTTGCTAACATTGTGTTGTATACTTAGTGTTTTATTTTTTTAATATGCAACCAAGTGTCTTCACTTTTCTCTCTGGGTGGGTGAAGGTTGATCCTTCATTTTTTTCAACAACACAAAAAAAAAATAATATAAAAGTAACAATACTTGCTTTATTGGTCCATTTGAGTGGATATTCTTTATTTTTCCTAACCAGGATGAACGTACACCACAACAAACAGGCATACAACATTTTGCAGGACATACCTGTGAACTTTCATACAAGTCCTTTATCTTCTGCTTCCTGAATATGCAACCCCAAAGGTGTCGGATTTTGTCTGGAATGGGATGGGAGAAGGAACTGGAACCTGGACCCATGTCTCATTTCAACAACACAAAAAAAATATGCAGTATGAGACCGGTACTTGTCTTTATTTATTCACCAAGTGGATTTGAGATTCTGGAGCAGCAGTCATGTACTTAGAACTGTTGCTTTTGTTTTGTCAATATGAAACAAGTTATATTCTGATATTTCCAGTTCAATGGGGCGGCAGGGTAGCCTAGTGGTTAGAGCATTGGACTAGTAACCGAAAGGTTGCAAGTTCAAATCCCCCGAGCTGACAAGGTACAAAATCTGTCGTTCTGCCCCAGTTAACCCACTGTTCCCAGGCCGTCATTGAAAATAAGAATTTGTTCTTAACTGACTTGCCTAGTAAAATAAAGGTAAAATAAAATAAATAAATAAATGTGTAGGCCTATATATCCTATTCTAATAAAATATGCCAACAAAATATTGTTGTTTAATGTGAAAACATATATTCACTGTGTTTGGGCTGGTATAAAAACAACAACCCACAACCGTCCCGCTCATAGAGGTTAATGATCAGAGATTATTCAATAAAGTAAAGTTTAGCTACTTGTCAGATCACTGTCCATTTGGTCCAGCTGAAATGGATCACTGTCCCATTTGGTCCAGCTGAAATGGAGTTGTCTGCAATTTCTTTTTTGGGATCGGGACAAATGTTTCCATGACAACAGAGTTGATGTGGGCAGCAAGATCCCGGTGTTCCTCATCAATCAAGTTCTCTGCAGCATAAGCATTCTTAATGAGTTCGCAATGGAGCACAGTTGCCACAACAGCACCACCCATCTGCTGTCTTCACTTCTACACTTCTAATCTGTAACGCTAGGCTACTGTCTTCACTTCTCCCTGTGTAACTAATCTGTAACGCTAGGCTACTGTCTTCACTTCTGCCTGTGTAACTAATCTGTAACGCTAGGCTACTGTCTTCACTTCTCCCTGTGTAACTAATCTGTAACGCTAGGCTACTGTCTACACTTCTGCCTGTGTAACTAATCAGTAACGCTAGGCTACTGTCTTCACTTCTGCCTGTGTAACTAATCTGTAACGCAAGGCTACTGTCTTCACTTCTGCCTGTGTAACTAATCAGTAACGCTAGGCTACTGTCTTCACTTCTCCCTGTGTAACTAATCTGTAACGCTTACTGTCTTCACTTCTCCCTGTGTAACTAATCTGTAACGCTAGGCTACTGTCTTCACTTCTCCCTGTGTAACTAATCGGTAACGCTAGGCTACTGTCTTCACTTCTCCCTGTGTAACTAATCTGTAACGCTAGGCTACTGTCTTCACTTCTCCCTGTGTAACTAATCTGTAACGCTAGGCTACTGTCTTCACTTCTCCCTGTGTAACTAATCTGTAACGCTAGGCTACTGTCTTCACTTCTGCCCAGAAAAAACTTGCATTTGTGATTTGTGAATAAGGGTCATCCATGCACTTTTTTTTTTTTTTACGTAAAAGGCCACTCAAATGTGTAGTTTTGTCACAACTAGAGATCTGTGGCATTTTATTTTAAGGAGCGTGCAATTGCCATGCTTAAGGGAGCGTGCAATTGCCATGCTGACTGCAGGAATGTCCACTAGAGCTGTTACTAATTTCTCTACCATAAGCCGCTTCAAAGTAATATTAGAGAATTTGGATCTACGTCCAACCGGCTTCACAACTCCAGACTAAGTAAATGGCTTTGTGTGGTAGAGTGGTTTGCTGATGTCAACATTGTGAACAGAGTGCCCCTCGGTGGGGTAATGGGCAGGCATAATCTACGGATTCGAACACAATTGCATTTTATCGACGGCAATTTGAATGCTCAGAGAGACTGTGATGAGATTGAGGCCCATTGTCGTGCCATTCATAGGGCCTGATGCATTTATTTCAAGTGACTGATTTCCTTATTTGAACAGCAACTCTGTAAAATCTTTAATTGTTGCATGTTGCGTTTTATATTTTTGTTCGGTATAGTAAATGTAGTTTTTCAGAACCTTTGATAGAATACCTAATTTCTCTGGTGTCCGCTGGTTTTGGCTTGCAGTGGAATTGAGACATCTGACCCTCCCCCCTCCCCCCCTCTCCTTTCTCCAGGATGATCTACTACCTGGACCCCTCGGTGCTGACCGGCCTGTCCTGCACTGTCATGCTGCTGTGTCTGTCTGACTACCTGGTGCCTACCTCGCACCCCGCATCTTCGGATCCAACAAGTGGTGAGAGCCTGGGGGTATATCTGGGGTACAGGGTGGGTATATCTAGGGTACAGGGTGGAGGGTGGGTATATCTAGGGTACGGGGTGGGTATATCTAGGGTACAGGGTGGGTATATCTGGGGTACAGGGTGGAGGGTGGGTATATCTAGGGTATGGGGTGGGTATATCTAGGGTGGAGGGTGGGTATATCTAGGGTACAGGGTGGGTATATCTAGGGTACGGGGTGGGTATATCTGGGGTACAGGGTGGAGGGTGGGTATATCTAGGGTATGGGGTGGGTATATCTAGGGTGGAGGGTGGGTATATCTAGGGTGGAGGGTGGGTATATCTAGGGTACGGGGTGGGTATATCTAGGGTACGGGGTGGGTATATCTAGGGTGGAGGGTGGGTATATCTGGGGTGGAGGGTGGGTATATCTAGGGTACGGGGTGGAGGGTGGGTATATCTAGGGTGGAGGGTATATCTAGGGTGAAGGGTGGGTATATCTAGGGTACAGGGTGAAGGGTGGGTATATCTAGGGTGGAGAGTGGGTATATCTAGGGTGGAGGGTATATCTAGGGTGAAGGGTGGGTATATCTAGGGTGAAGGGTGGGTATATCTAGGGTGAAGGTGGCATATCTAGGGTGGAGGGGGTATATCTGGGGTGGAGGGTGGGTATATCTAGGGTGAAGGGTGGGTATATCTAGGGTGAAGGGTGGGTATATCTAGGGTGAAGGGTGGGTATATCTAGGTGGAGGGGGTATATCTGGGGTGGAGGGTGGGTATATCTGGGGTGGAGGGTGGGTATATCTAGGGTGAAGGGTGGGTATATCTAGGGTGAAGGGTGGGTATATCTAGGGTGAAGGGTGGGTATATCTAGGGTGAAGGGTGGGTATATCTAGGGTGAAGGGTGGGTATATCTAGGTGGAGGGGGTATATCTGGGGTGGAGGGTGGGTATATCTGGGGTGGAGGGTGGGTATATCTGGGGTGGAGGGTGGGTATATCTAGGGTGGAGGGGGTATATCTGGGGTGGAGGGTGGGTATATCTAGGGTACAGGGTGAAGGGTGGGTATATCTGGGGTGGAGGGTGGGTATATCTAGGGTGGAGGGTGGGTATATCTAGGGTGAAGGGTGGGTATATCTAGGGTACAGGGTGAAGGGTGGGTATATCTAGGGTGAAGGGTGGGTATATCTAGGGTGGAGGGTGGGTATATCTAGGGTGGAGGGTGGGTATATCTAGGGTGGAGGGTGGGTATATCTAGGGGTGGAGGGTGGGTATATCTAGGGTGGAGGGTGGGTATATCTAGGGTGGAGGGTGGCATATCTAGGGTACAGGGTGGAGGGTGGGTATATCTAGGGTGGAGGGTGGGTATATCTAGGGTGGAGGGTGGGTATATCTAGGGTGAAGGGTGGAGGGTGGGTATATCTAGGGTGAAGGGTGGGTATATCTAGGGTGGAGGGTGGGTATATCTAGGGTGGAGGGTGGGTATATCTAGGGTACAGGGTGGAGGGTGGGTATATCTGGGGTGGAGGGTGGGTATATCTAGGGTGAAGGGGTGGGGGGGTATATCTGGGGTGGAGGGTGGGTATATCTAGGGTGGAGGGTATATCTAGGGTGAAGGGTGTGTATATCTAGGGTACAGGGTGAAGGGTGGGTATATCTAGGTGAAGGGTGGGTATATCTAGGGTGAAGGGTGGGTATATCTAGGGTGAAGGGTGGGTATATCTAGGGTACAGGGTGAAGGGTGGGTATATCTAGGGTGAAGGGTGGGTATATCTAGGGTACAGGGTGAAGGGTGGGTATATCTAGGGTGAAGGGTGGGTATATCTAGGGTGAAGGGTGGGGGTATATCTGGGGTGGAGGGTGGGTATATCTAGGGTACAGGGTGAAGGGTGGGTATATCTAGGGGTGGAGGGTGGGGGTATATCTGGGGTGGAGGGTGGGTATATCTAGGGTACAGGGTGAAGGGTGGGTATATCTAGGGTGGGAGGGTGGGTATATCTAGGGTGGAGGGTGGGTATATCTAGGGTGGAGGGCGGTTGTATCTAGGGTGGAGGGCGGGTGTATCTAGGGTACAGGGTGGAGGGGGTATATCTGGGGTGGAGGGTGGGTATATCTAGGGTGGAGGGGGTATGTCTGGGGTGGAGGGTGGGTATATCTAGGGTGGGGGGTATATCTAGGGTACAGGGTGGGTATATCTGGGGTGGAGGGTGGGTATATCTAGGGTGGAGGGTGGGGTATATCTAGGGTACAGGGTGAAGGGGGTATATCTAGGGTACAGGGTGGGTATATCTAGGGTGGAGGGTGGGTATATCTAGGGTGGAGGGTGGGTATATCTAGGGTACAGGGTGGAGGGTGGGTATATCTAGCGTGAAGGGTGGGTATATCTAGGGTACAGGGTGGGTATATCTGGGGTGGAGGGTGGGTATATCTAGGGTGGAGGGTGGGTATATCTAGGGTACAGGGTACAGGGTGGAGGGGGTATATCTGGGGTGAAGGGTGGGTATATCTAGGGTGGAGGGTGGGTATATCTAGGGTACAGGGTACAGGGTGGAGGGGGTATATCTAGGGGTACAGGGTGGAGGGGGTATATCTAGGGTGAAGGGTGGGTATATCTAGGGTGGAGGGTGGGTATATCTAGGGTACAGGGTGGAGGGGGGTATATCTAGGGTGGAGGGTGGGTATATCTAGGGTACAGGGTGGAGGGGGTATATCTAGGGGTGGAGGGTGGGTATATCTAGGGTGGAGGGGGTATATCTAGGGTGGAGGGTAAGGTATATCTAGGGTGGAGGGCGGTTGTATCTAGGGTACAGGGTGGAGGGGGTATCTCTGGGGTGGAGGGTGGGTATCTGGGGTGGAGGGTGGGTATATCTGGGGTGGAGGGTGGGGGGTATATCTGGGGTGGAGGGTGGGGGGTATATCTGGGGTGGAGGGTGGGTATATCTAGGGTGGAGGGTGGGTATGTCTGGGGTGGAGGGTGGGGGGTATATCTGGGGTGGGGGTGGGTATATCTAGGGTGGAGGGTGGGTATATAGGGTACAGGGTGAAGGGGGTATATCTAGGGTACAGGGTGGAGGGGGTATATCTAGGGTGAAGGGTGGGTATATCTAGGGTGGAGGGTGGGTATATCTAGGGTACAGGGTGGAGGGGTATATCAAGGGTACAGGGTACAGGGTGGAGGGGGTATATCTAAGGTGAAGGGTGGGTATATCTAGGGTGGAGGGTGGGTATATCTAGGGTGGAGGGTGGGTATATCTAGGGTGAAGGGTGGGTATATCTAGGGTACAGGGTGAAGGGGGTGGGTATATCTAGGGTGAAGGGTGGGGGGTATATCTGGGGTGGAGGGTGGGTATATCTAGGGTACAGGGTGGAGGGGGTATATCTAGGGTGGAGGGTGGGTATATCTAGGGTGGAGGGTGGGTATATCTAGGGTACAGGGTGGAGGGGGTATATCTAGGGTGGAGGGTGGGTATATCTAGGTGGAGGGTGGGTATATCTAGGGTGGAGGGTGGGTATATCTAGGGTGGAGGGCGGTTGTATCTAGGGTACAGGGTGGAGGGGGTATCTCTGGGGTGGAGGGTGGGTATATCTGGGGTGGAGGGTGGGGGGTATATCTGGGGTGGAGGGTGGGGGTGGGTATATCTAGGTGGAGGGGGTATATCTAGGGTGGAGGGTGGGTATATCTAGGGTGGAGGGTGGGTATATCTAGGGTGGAGGGTGGGTATATCTAGGGTGGAGGGCGGTTGTATCTAGGGTACAGGGTGGAGGGGGTATCTCTGGGGTGGAGGGTGGGTATATCTAGGGTGAAGGGGTGGGTATATCTAGGGTACAGGGTGAAGGGTGGGTATATCTAGGGTGGAGGGTGGGTATATCTAGGGTGGAGGGTGGGTATATCTAGGGTGAAGGGTGGAGGGTGGGTATATCTAGGGTGGAGGGTGGGTATATCTAGGGTGAAGGGTGGGTATATCTAGGGTGGAGGGTGGGTATATCTAGGGTGGAGGGTGGGTATATCTAGGGTGAAGGGTGGGTATATCTAGGGTGGAGGGTGGGTATATCTAGGGTGGAGGGTGGGTATATCTAGGGTACAGGGTGGAGGGTGGGTATATCTGGGGTGGAGGGTGGGTATATCTAGGGTGAAGGGTGGGGGGTATATCTGGGGTGGAGGGTGGGTATATCTAGGGTGGAGGGTATATCTAGGGTGAAGGGTGTGTATATCTAGGGTACAGGGTGAAGGGTGGGTATATCTAGGGTGAAGGGTGGGTATATCTAGGGTGAAGGGTGGGTATATCTAGGGTGAAGGGTGGGTATATCTAGGGTACAGGGTGAAGGGTGGGTATATCTAGGGTGAAGGGTGGGTATATCTAGGGTACAGGGTGAAGGGTGGGTATATCTAGGGTGAAGGGTGGGTATATCTAGGTGAAGGGTGGGGGGTATATCTGGGGTGGAGGGTGGGTATATCTAGGGTACAGGGTGAAGGGTGGGTATATCTAGGGTGGAGGGTGGGGGGGGTATATCTGGGGTGGAGGGTGGGTATATCTAGGGTACAGGGTGAAGGGTGGGTATATCTAGGGTGGAGGGTGGGTATATCTAGGGTGGAGGGTGGGTATATCTAGGTGGAGGGCGGTTGTATCTAGGGTGGAGGGCGGGTGTATCTAGGGTACAGGGTGGAGGGGGGTATATCTGGGGTGGAGGGTGGGTATATCTAGGGTGGAGGGGGTATGTCTGGGGTGGAGGGTGGGTATATCTAGGTGGGGGTATATCTAGGGTACAGGGTGGGTATATCTGGGGTGGAGGGTGGGTATATCTAGGGTGGAGGGTGGGTATATCTAGGGTACAGGGTGAAGGGGGTATATCTAGGGTACAGGGTGGGTATATCTAGGGTGGAGGGTGGGTATATCTAGGGTGGAGGGTGGGTATATCTAGGGTACAGGGTGGAGGGTGGGTATATCTAGCGTGAAGGGTGGGTATATCTAGGGTACAGGGTGGGTATATCTGGGGTGGAGGGTGGGTATATCTAGGGTGGAGGGTGGGTATATCTAGGGTACAGGGCACAGGGTGGAGGGGGTATATCTGGGGTGAAGGGTGGGTATATCTAGGGTGGAGGGTGGGTATATCTAGGGTACAGGGTACAGGGTGGAGGGGGTATATCTAGGGTACAGGGTGGAGGGGGTATATCTAGGGTGAAGGGTGGGTATATCTAGGGTGGAGGGTGGGTATATCTAGGGTACAGGGTGGAGGGGGTATATCTAGGGTGGAGGGTGGGTATATCTAGGGTACAGGGTGGAGGGGGTATATCTAGGGTGGAGGGTGGGTATATCTAGGGTGGAGGGGGTATATCTAGGGTGGAGGGTGGGTATATCTAGGGTGGAGGGCGGTTGTATCTAGGTACAGGGTGGAGGGGTATCTCTGGGGTGGAGGGTGGGTATATCTGGGGTGGAGGGTGGGTATATCTGGGGTGGAGGGTGGGGGGTATATCTGGGGTGGAGGGTGGGGGGTATATCTGGGGTGGAGGGTGGGTATATCTAGGGTGGAGGGTGGGTATGTCTGGGGTGGAGGGTGGGGGGCATATCTGGGGTGGGGGTGGGTATATCTAGGGTGGAGGGTGGGTATATATAGGGTACAGGGTGAAGGGGGTATATCTAGGGTACAGGGTGGAGGGGGTATATCTAGGGTGAAGGGTGGGTATATCTAGGGTGGAGGGTGGGTATATATAGGGTACAGGGTGAAGGGGGTATATCTAGGGTACAGGGTGGAGGGGGTATATCTAGGGTGAAGGGTGGGTATATCTAGGGTGGAGGGTGGGTATATCTAGGGTACAGGGTGGAGGGGTATATCAAGGGTACAGGGTACAGGGTGGAGGGGGTATATCTAAGGTGAAGGGTGGGTATATCTAGGGTGGAGGGTGGGTATATCTAGGGTGGAGGGTGGGTATATCTAGGGTGAAGGGTGGGTATATCTAGGGTACAGGGTGAAGGGTGGGTATATCTAGGGTGAAGGGTGGGGGGTATATCTGGGGTGGAGGGTGGGTATATCTAGGGTACAGGGTGGAGGGGGTATATCTAGGGTGGAGGGTGGGTATATCTAGGGTGGAGGGTGGGTATATCTAGGGTACAGGGTGGAGGGGGTATATCTAGGTGGAGGGTGGGTATATCTAGGGTGGAGGGTGGGTATATCTAGGGTGGAGGGTGGGCATATCTAGGGTGGAGGGCGGTTGTATCTAGGGTACAGGGTGGAGGGGGTATCTCTGGGGTGGAGGGTGGGTATATCTGGGGTGGAGGGTGGGGGGTATATCTGGGGTGGGGGTGGGTATATCTCGGATAAAGGGTGGGTATATCTAGGGTACAGGGTGGTGGGTATATCTGGGGTGGAGGGTGGGTATATCACACACTGGGTCTATTTCAGTGTCTGGCAGTGAGTTCTGCTGGTTCATAAGCCCATGTTCTGACCTGAGCCTGAAATGGGTAGTTGTGGCTCAGCAGAAATGAAGGGCACTTCCCAACTGCCTTATCAGATATCATATGGCCCCATTGATAGACTCGTCTCATTCTGCTGAGCTGGTTCTGATCAAGTGTTCCTGTTCAGATGGATGGAGAGATGTAGGGAGAGCTGTTGACTGAATAAAACCACTGGATATAATGGTAATAATATCACTCTCTCCTCCTTCCTCTCTCTCTTCCTTCCTCTCTTCCTTCCTTCCTCCCCTCCCCTCTCCCCCTCCCCTCTCCTCCTCCTTCCTCTCTCTCTTCCTTCCTCCCCACTCCTCTTCCTCTCCACTCCTCTTCCTTCCTTCCTCTCTTCCTTCCTCCCTCCCCTCCCCTCCTCTCTTCTCCTCCTCTTTCCCCCTCTCTCCAGGTCTTCAGAGCAGCAGCAGCGTTTCCATGAGATCTGTGGTAACCTGGTGAAGACTCAGCGTCGCATCCTGGGCTGGTGGAAGAGACTCTTCTCGCTCAAGGAGGAGAAACCCAAGATGGTACACACACACACACACACACACGAGACCCACTTTAGCTCTGTCGTCTCTCCTAGAACGGGGTAGTGATGTCACTTCCGGTTGTCTCCCCACAGTACTTTGCGTCCGGTGATCAGCAGTCTGGTGACGGTGGCCTGGATGGGACAGCAAGTCCACAACCTTTTCCTCACCTACCTGATCGGTACGTACCAGCACCTGTCTACCTGCCTGTACCTGTACCCTACCTACTTACCTACCTGTACCCTACCTACTTACCTACCTGTACCCTACCTACTTACCTACCTGTACCCTACCTACTTACCTACCTGTACCCTATCTACTTACCTACCTGTACCCTATCTACTTACCTACCTGTACCCTACCTACCTGTACCCTACCTACTTACCTACCTGTACCCTACCTACTTACCTACCTGTACCCTACCTACTTACCTACCTGTACCCTACCTACTTACCTACCTGTACCCTACCTACTTACCTACCTGTACCCTACCTACTTACCTACCTGTACCCTACCTACTTACCTACCTGTACCCTACCTACTTACCTACCTGTACCCTACCTACTTACCTACCTGTACCCTATCTACTTACCTACCTGTACCCTATCTACTTACCTACCTGTACCCTACCTACCTGTACCCTACCTACTTACCTACCTGTACCCTACCTACTTACCTACCTGTACCCTACCTACTTACCTACCTGTACCCTACCTACTTACCTACCTGTACCCTACCTACTTACCTACCTGTACCCTACCTACTTACCTACCTGTACCCTACCTACTTACCTACCTGTACCCTACCTACTTACCTACCTGTACCTATCTACTTACCTACCTGTACCCTATCTACTTACCTACCTGTACCCTATCTACTTACCTACCTGTACCCTACCTACTTACCTACCTGTACCCTACCTACTTACCTACCTGTACCCCACCTACTTACCTACCTGTACCCTACCTACTTACCTACCTGTACCCTACCTACTTACCTACCTGTACCCTACCTACTTACCTACCTGTACCCTACCTACTTACCTACCTGTACCCTACCTACTTACCTACCTGTACCCTACCTACTTACCTACCTGTACCCTATCTACTTACCTACCTGTACCCTACCTACTTACCTACCTGTACCCTATCTACTTACCTACCTGTACCCTATCTACTTACCTACCTGTACCCTATCTACTTACCTACCTGTACCCTACCTACCTGTACCCTACCTACCTGTACCCTACCTACTTACCTACCTGTACCCTACCTACTTACCTACCTGTACCCTACCTACTTACCTACCTGTACCCTACCTACTTAGCTACCTGTACCCTATCTACTTAGCTACCTGTACCCTATCTACTTAGCTACCTGTACCCTATCTACTTAGCTACCTGTACCCTATCTACTTAGCTACCTGTACCCTATCTACTTAGCTACCTGTACCCTATCTACTTAGCTACCTGTACCCTATCTACTTAGCTACCTGTACCCTATCTACTTAGCTACCTGTACCCTATCTACTTAGCTACCTGTACCCTATCTACTTAGCTACCTGTACCCTATCTACTTAGCTACCTGTACCCTATCTACTTAGCTACCTGTACCCTATCTACTTAGCTACCTGTACCCTATCTACTTAGCTACCTGTACCCTATCTACTTAGCTACCTGTACCCTATCTACTTAGCTACCTGTACCCTATCTACTTAGCTACCTGTACCCTATCTACTTAGCTACCTGTACCCTATCTACTTAGCTACCTGTACCCTATCTACTTAGCTACCTGTACCCTATCTACTTAGCTACCTGTACCCTACCTACTTAGCTACCTGTACCCTACCTACTTACCTACATGCACCCTACTGACCTCCCTACCTGTACCCTACCTACTTACATAGATGTACCCTACCTACCTTGTCTAGATGTACCCTACTGACCTCCCTACCTCCTTACCTACCTGTACCCTACCTACATGCACCCTACCTACTTACCTACATGCACCCTACCTACCTTATCTACATGTACCCTACTGACCTCCCTACCTACTTACCTACCTGTACTCTACCTACTTATCTACATGTACCCTACTGACCTCCCTACCTACTTGCACCCTACCTACTTACATACATGTACCCTACCTACCTTATCTACATGTACCGTACTGACCTCCCTCCCTACCTACCTGTACCCTACCGGCCGACCTACCTACTTGTACCCTACCGGCCGACCTACCTACTTGTACCCTACCGGCCGACCTACCTACTTGTACCCTACCGGCCGACCTACCTACTTGTACCCTACCGGCCGACCTGTATTCACATCCTTTGACTGGATTAAAATGGACTAAATTGAGATTTTGTGTCTCTGATCTACACATTATACCCCATGATGTCAAAGTAGAATTAAGTTTATGTTTTTTATTTATTTTTTACTAATGAATAACTATTCAACCCCTTTGTTATTGCAAGGCTAAATAAGTTCAGGTAAAAGTTCAGTAAAAATGTCCTTAACAAGTCACATAATAAGTTGCATGGACTCACTCTGTGTGCAATAATAGTGTTTAAGATATATTTTAGAAGGACTACCTCATATATTACATAGAGTTATTTGCCAGGTCCCTCAGTCAAACGCTGGTTCAACCACAAGGACCAGGGAGGTTTCACAATGACTCGCAAAGAAGGCACCTATTGGTAGATGGGTAAAAACAAAACAAAAAGGGCAGTAATTGAATGTCCCTTTTTGAGCATGGTCAAGTTATTAATTACACTGTAGATGGAGTATCAATACACCTAGCCACTACAAAGATACAGGCGTCCTTCAGGCAACTCAGTTGCCGGAGAGGAAGGAAACCACTCGATTTCACCATGGTGATCTTTAAAACTGTTAGTTTAATGGCTGTGATAGGAGAAAACTGACCTAAACGACAGAGTGAAAAATATTCCATAACATGCATCCTGTTCACAGCAATCCACTAAAGTAATACTGTAAAAAAATGTGGCAAATCAATTCACTTTTGTCCTGAATATGAAGTTTAATGTTTGGGGCAAACTGAATGGAGCGAAGTACAGGCATAATCCTAGAGGAAAACCTGGTTCAGTCTGCGTTCCACCAGACACTGGGAGATGAATTCCCCTTTCAGCGGGACAATAATCTAAAACACAAGGCCAAATATACACTGTATAAGAAGACGTTGAATATTCCTGAGTGGCAGTTTCGACTTAAATCTACTTGACAATCTATGACAATACTTGAAAGATTTGTCTAGTAATGATTAACAACCAAGTTGACAGAGCTTGAAGAATTTTTGAGAATAATAATGTGCAAATATTGTAGAATCCAGGTGTGTAAAGCTCTTAGACTCAACCAGAAAGACTCACGGCTCTTAGACTCACCCAGAAGGACTCACGGCTCTTAGACTCACCCAGAATGACTCACAGCTCTTAGACTCAACCAGAAAGACTCACGGCTCTTAGACTCACCCAGAAGGACTCACAGCTCTTAGACTCACCCAGAAGGACTCACAGCTCTTAGACTCACCCAGAAGGACTCACAGCTCTTAGACTCACCCAGAAGGACTCACAGCTCTTAGACTCACGGCTCTTAGACTCACCCAGAAGGACTCACAGCTCTTAGACTCACGGCTCGTAGACTCACCCAGAAGGACTCAGCTCTTAGACTCACCCAGAAGGACTCACAGCTCTTAGTCTCACCCAGAAGGACTCACAGCTCTTAGTCTCACCCAGAAGGACTCACAGCTCTTAGTCTCACCCAGAAGGACTCACAGCTCTTAGACTCACCCAGAAGGACTCACAGCTCTTAGTCTCACCCAGAAGGACTCACAGCTCTTAGACTCACCCAGAAGGACTCACAGCTCTTAGACTCACCCAGAAGGACTCACAGCTCTTAGACTCACCCAGAAGGACTCACAGCTCTTAGACTCACCCAGAAGGACTCACAGCTCTTAGACTCACCCAGAAGGACTCACAGCTCTTAGACTCACCCAGAAAGACTCACAGCTCTTAGACTCACCCAGAAGGACTCACAGCTCTTAGACTCACCCAGAAGGACTCACAGCTCTTAGACTCACCCAGAAGGACTCACAGCTCTTAGACTCACCCAGAAGGACTCACAGCTGTAATCACTACCAAAGGTGCTTCTAACATCTATGTGAATACTTATGCAAATTAGATGCATTTCATTTTATACATTTGCTATCATTTCTAAAAACATGTTTTCAATTTGTCATGATGGGATATGTTGTGTAGATGCAACACAACAACATGTGGAGTAAGTCCAGGGGTATGAATATTTTCTGAAGACATTGTACCAACCTGTAACTAACCAACCTGTACTAAACCCACCTGGGCTAATGGCTAACTCAGCCTACCTGTACTAAACCTACCTGGGCTGATGGCTAACTAAACCCACCTCTACTTAACCCACCTGGGCTAATGGCTAACTCAGCCCACCTGTACTAAACCCACCTGGGCTAATTGCTAACTCAGCCAACCTGTACTAAACATACCTGGGCTAATGGCTAACTCAGCCAACCTGTACTAAACCCACCTGGGCTAATGGCTAACTCAGCCTACCTGTACTAAACCTACCTGGGCTGATGGCTAACTCAGCCTACCTGTACTAAACCCACCTGGGCTAATGGCTAACTAAACCCACCTCTACTTAACCCACCTGGGCTAATGGCTAACTCAGCCCAGCTGTATTAAACCCACCTGGGCTAATTGCTAACTCAGCCAACCTGTACTAAACCTACCTGGGCTAATGGCTAACTAAGCCTACCTGGGCTGATGGCTAACTCAGCCAACCTGTACTAAACCTACCTGGGCTGATGGCTAACTCAGCCAACCTGTACTAAACCTACCTGGGCTGATGGCTAACTCAGCCTACCTGTACTAAACCTACCTGGGCTGATGGCTAACTCAGCCTACCTGTACTAAACCTACCTGGGCTGATGGCTAACTCAGCCTACCTGTACTAAACCTACCTGGGCTGATGGCTAACTCAGCCTACCTGTACTAAACCTACCTGGGCTGATGGCTAACTCAGCCTACCTGTACTAAACCTACCTGGGCTAATTGCTAACTCAGCCAACCTGTACTAAACCTACCTGGGCTGATGGCTAACTCAGCCAACCTGTACTAAACCTACCTGGGCTGATGGCTAACTCAGCCTACCTGTACTAAACCTACCTGGGCTGATGGCTAACTCAGCCTACCTGTACTAAACCTACCTGGGCTGATGGCTAACTCAGCCTACCTGTACTAAACCTACCTGGGCTGATGGCTAACTCAGCCTACCTGTACTAAACCTACCTGGGCTGATGGCTAACTCAGCCTACCTGTACTAAACCTACCTGGGCTGATGGCTAACTCATTGCTGCATTATTTCACACAGTCCTGGTGTTCTGAGTTCAAACAATCAGGTTAATACAAGCAGGAGTATTTAGGTCCAATCGGGTAGCTTAGTGGTTAGAGCGTTGAGCCAGTAACTGAAAGGTTGCTGGATCAAATCCCCGAGCTGACAAGGTAAAAATGTCGTTCTGCCCCTGAACAAGACAGTTAACCCGCTGTTCCCAGGTCGGCCGTCCTTGTAAATAAGGATGTGTTCTTAACTGACTTGCCTAGTTAAATAAATAAAATACAATCGGTTGTATTCTGGTGTGTGACGACGTAGCTGAATTCTCTCTCCTGCTTTCTCCTGTTGCTATAGTAATGATGACAGTGACAGTTAAAGCCACCTGACACCACTAGAGAAGTGGCCGCATAGGAAGGATGTACGAAGGTTGACCGTAACGGAAGTCCTTGGACATGTTCCAAAATGGCACCCTGTTCTCTGTAGGGCTCTGGTCAAAAGTAGTGCACTACATGGGGAATAGGGTGCCATTTTGGGATGCACACCCTGTCAGTTTATGGATCAAGTTAAATTCTGACTCCAATGTTACTTGGTTTGTACATGTCTTTGCATACCAGGCCAGCACAACAAGTATTGATTGGCACCTTTTTCTAACTATATAGTGCACTACTTTTGACTAGGGCCTATTAGGGGTAGTGGACTATATAGGGAATAGGGTGCCATTTCAGACCGAGACCCAGCATTCGCTATATATTCCAAACATCACCGGAGACCTTGGCTAACTATTGGTCTGACTGCGTAGCTGTAACAGACAAGCACAAGGCCCCATAGCCAGCTGTTCAGTAGTCAGTGCATTGGCATCCTGCAACTGTAAAATACCACGAAGAGAAAGGGTTATACATCATAGGATCAGTCCCTATTAGGGGAACCCCATAGGGTTCTGGTCAAAAGTAGTGCACTACATAGGGAATAGGGTGCCCTTTGGGAGGCAGACCTAGTCTCTTTACTCCAGTTCACCGGACAAACTCTCCTACACAATCCCGACTTGTTTTATATATGGTGAGACATGGTTCCACTAAACGTGGAGTAGGTTGTTTTAATAGACCCGTTAGGTACCAAACTGCACAGTGGTGGAGGGACTAACCTGAGCTTGTCCAATAAGAGAGGCTTGTTTTGCTACAGTATGCACTAATGAGAACAGCCCTTTAAGCAGTATGCTGTTTAGTTAGTCCACAAATTTCTTGTTAACAAATTATAGTTTTGGCAAGTCGGTTAGGACATCTCCATGTTGCATGACACAAGTAATTTTTCCAACAATTGTTTACAGACAGATTATTTCACTAATCATTCACTGTGTCACAATTCCAGTGGGTCCAGAAGTTTACATACACTAAGTTGACTGTGCCTTTAAACAGCTTGGAAAATTCCAGAAAATGATGCCATGGCTTTAGAAACTTCTGATAGGCTAATTGACATCATTTGAGTCAATTGGAGGTGTACCTGTAGATGTATTTCAAGACCTACCTTCAAAATCAGTGCCTCTTTGCTTGACATGGGAAAATCAAAAGAAATCAGCCAAGACATCAGAAACAAAATGGATGGCATCATGAGGGGAAATTATGTGGATGTATTGAAGCAACATCTCAAGACATCAGTCAGGAAGTTGAAGCTTTGTCGCAAATGGACAATGACCCCAAGCATACCTCCAAAGTTGTGGCAAAATGGCTTAAGAACAAAGTCAAGGTATTGGAGTGGCCATCAAAGCCCTGACCTCTATCCTATAGAACATTTGTGGGCAGAACTGAAAAGGTGTGTGCGAGCCAGGAGGCCTACAAACCTGACTCAGTTACTCCAGCTCTGTCAGGAGGAATGGGCCAAAATTCACCCAACTTATTGTGGGAAGCTTGTGGAAGGCTACCCAAAACATTTGACCCAAGTTAAACAATTTAAAGGCAATGCTACCAAATACTAATTGAGTGTATGTTAACTTCTGACACTCTGGGAGTGTGATGACAGAAATGAAAACTGAAATAAATCTTTCTCTCTACTATTATTCTGACATTTCACATTCTTAAAATAAAGTGGTGTTCTTAACTGACCCAAAACAGGGAACTTTTACTGGGATTAAATGGCAGGAATTGTGAAAAACTGAGGTTAAATGTATTTGGCTAAGGTGTATGTAAACTTCAGATTTCAACTGTAGTGACTCTGTTTCCTTTGTTCCCAGTGAGTTTCCTGCTCCTGCTTCCTGGTCTGAACCAGCATGGCGTCATAAGCAAGTACGCTGGCATGGCCAAGAGAGAGATCAACAAACTGCTGAAACAGAAGGAGAAGAAGAACGAGTAGAAAGAGGAGGAGGAGAAGAAGAGGGGATCTGTGAGATGAGACGAACGAGAGAAGAAGAAAATGAGAAACCCGTAGATCAAAGAAAAGGAGCTTCAACTAAAGTACTTCTGTACTTCCTCAGTCTGCTCAGACCAACTCTCCCCCTTGACCTCTGACCTGTCACCTAACCAACCAATCACCTGGCGGGATTTTTGTTTTTCAACCGGAAGTGTTTTTCCACCTACCCTCCCATGCATGCAGTCAGTCGCCACGTCGGTCAAGGCTTTAGTTGACGAGTAGACCACACTGAAACATTACAACACACATATTAACCCCACACACACATGGAGGTGGCCCCCAGCTGTGTCTCTCTAGATCCTATAGGGAGGTGTTTAAGATGCCAGTCACTTATTACTTTTGAAGTCCGAGGAAAGACTACTGAACAGAAACCTCTAGCAATATTATTATCCCCTCCCCCACACTTATAAAATACCATCACAATACAATATATAATCAATCTCCCAGAGAGGATGGTTAGTTTACTGGACATGCTGATGGTCGGTAGTGTCAGTAATTAAATCTCCCAGAGAGGATGGTTAGTTTACTGGACATGCTGATGGTCGGTAGTGTCAGTAATTAAATCTCCCAGAGAGGATGGTTAGTTTACTGGACATGCTGATGGTCGGTAGTGTCAGTAATTAAATCTCCCAGAGAGGATGGTTAGTTTACTGGACATGCTGATGGTCGGTAGTGTCAGTAATTAAATCTCCCAGAGAGGATGGTTAGTTTACTGGACATGCTGATGGTCGGTAGTGTCAGTAATTAAATCTCCCAGAGAGGATGGTTAGTTTACTGGACATGCTGATGGTCGGTAGTGTCAGTAATTAAATCTCCCAGAGAGGATGGTTAGTTTACTGGACATGCTGATGGTCGGTAGTGTCAGTAATTAAATCTCCCAGAGAGGATGGTTAGTTTACTGGACATGCTGATGGTCGGTAGTGTCAGTAATTAAATCTCCCAGAGAGGATGGTTAGTTTACTGGACATGCTGATGGTCGGTAGTGTCAGTAATTAAATCTCCCAGAGAGGATGGTTAGTTTACTGGACATGCTGATGGTCGGTAGTGTCAGTAATTAAATCTCCCAGAGAGGATGGTTAGTTTACTGGACATGCTGATGGTCGGTAGTGTCAGTAATTAAATCTCCCAGAGAGGATGGTTAGTTTACTGGACATGCTGATGGTCGGTAGTGTCAGTAATTAAATCTCCCAGAGAGGATGGTTAGTTTACTGGACATGCTGATGGTCGGTAGTGTCAGTATTGTTTCAGAAGGCTGGGACACTGCTGTTGTTGTTGTTGCCATCGTTCCTTTACCTTTCAGATTCCTGCTTCTGTCTGTTTTTAAGATTGCACTGAAACCGTAGCAGAAACTGGAGTTTAGAGTAGAGAAGCAGACCTAGGTGACGCCTCCCACATGGCACCCTATTCCCTATGTAGTGCACTACTCTTGACCAAGGCCTATTTAGGGAATAGTGTTATTTGGGACTCAAGCCTCGTCTGGTGACATTTGGAATATATAATTCTGGGTCTGTCTGAAATGGCACCCTATTCCCTATGAAGTGCACTATCCCTATAGGCCCTGGTCAACAGCAGTGCACTATCTAGGGAATAGGGTGTTATTTGGGACTCAAGCCTAGTCTGATTGACATTTGGAATATATAATTCTGGGTCTGTCTGAAATGGCACCCGATTCCCTATGTAGTGCACTATCCCTATAGGCCCTGGTCAACAGTAGTGCACTATCTAGGGAATAAGGTGCTATTTAAGACACCGCCCTGGTGTGAGCTGACACTGGTTCAGAGGCACAGACCTAGGATCAGCGTAACCTGCCCCCTACCCTGACCCTTACTGTCTAGTCCAGGGGATCTTTACCTTACTAGTCCCACTGCTGTTACGCTGCTAGCTGGACCTGCTAGTCCTTTATCTGTCCCTCCTCTGTCCCTGTCTCACGACGGTCTAAACCCAGCTCACGTTCCCTGTTACTAATAACGCTGTTAGCTACTAATAACGCTGTTAGCTACTAATAACGCTGTTAGCTCCTAATAACGCTGTTAGCTCCTAATAACGCTGTTAACGCTGTTAGCTCTAGCTAACGCTGTTAGCCTAATAACGCTGTTAGCTCTAATAACGCTGTTAGCTCTAATAACGCTGTTAGCTCCTAATAACGCTGTTAGCTCCTAATAACGCTGTTAGCTACTAATAACGCTGTTAGCTCTAATACTAATAACTACTAATAACTGTTAGCTGGACCTGCTAGAGTCTGTTCTGTCTCTCTATCTCTCTGGTCGGGGGCCGATGATTGTAAATACGCCAATCCTCTTCCTATCTTTTATCTCTCTGTCTTGTCTGTGTTTATATTCTTTACCTACTATCTCGCTGCTCCTCTCCTCCATTTCATCTGTTTTGAGTTCTCTACAAACAATGAATAAAGTCTGATTTAAATGAACATGGATGGCGGCTCGCTCATTGATCCTGCTTCGTAGTTTACCCCTCGGGTGTTGAATGTGTTGACGTTAGGGAGGGAGGGTGTTAAATGGTGTTGACGTTAGGGAGGGAGGGTGTTAAATGGTGTTGCGTTAGGGAGGGAGGGTGTTAAATGGTGACGTTAGGGAGGAGAGGTGTTGACGTTAGGGAGGGAGGGGGTGTTGAATGGTGTTGACGTTAGGGAGGGAGGGGTGTTAAATGTTGACGTTAGGGAGGGGGGGTGTTGAATGGTGTTGGCGTTAGGGAGGGAGGGGTGTTAAATGGTGTTGACGTTAGGGAGGGAGGGGTGTTAAATGTTGACGTTAGGGAGGGAGGGGTGTTGAATGTTGGCGTTAGGGAGGGAGGGGTGTTGAATGTTGGCGTTAGGGAGGGAGGGGTGTTAAATGTTGATGTTAGGGAGGGGAGGGGTGTTGAATGGTGTTGACGTTAGGGAGGGAGGGTGTTGAATGGTGTTGACATTAGGGAGGAGGGTGTTGAATGTTAGGGAGGGAGGAGGGTGTTGAATGGTGTTGACATTAGGGAAGGAGGGGGGGTGTTGAATGGTGTTGGCGTTAGGGAGGGAGGGGTGTTGAATGGTGTTGACATTAGGGAGGGAGGGGTGTTGAATGGTGTTGGCGTTAGGGAGGGAGGGGTGTTGAATGGTGTTGGCGTTAGGGAGGGAGGGGTGTTGAATGGTGTTGACATTAGGGAAGGAGAGGGAGTGTTAAATGTTGACGTTAGGGAGGGAGGGGTGTTGAATGGTGTTGGCGTTAGGGAGGGAGGGGTGTTGAATGTTGACGTTAGGGAGGGAGGGGTGTTAAATGTTGATGTTAGGGAGGGAGGGGTGTTGAATGGTGTTGGCGTTAGGGGAGGGAGGGGTGTTGGCGTTAGGGAGGGAGGGTGTTGAATGGTGTTGACATTAGGGAGGGAGGGGTGTTGAATGGTGTTGACGTTAGGGAGGGAGGGGTGTTGAATGGTGTTGACATTAGGGAGGGAGGGGTGTTGAATGGTGTGGCGTTAGGGAGGGAGGGGTGTTGAATGGTGTGACATTAGGGAGGGAGGGGTGTTGAATGTTGTTGGCGTTAGGGAGGGAGGGGTGTTGAATGGTGTTGACATTAGGGAAGGAGAGGGAGGGGGGGTGTTAAATGTTGACGTTAGGGAGGGAGGGTGTTGAATGGTGTTGGCGTTAGGGAAGGAGAGGGGTGTTGAATGGTTGACGTTAGGGAGGGAGGGGTGTTGAATGGTGTTGACGTTAGGGAAGGGAGGGGGGTGTTAAATGTTGACGTTAGGGAGGGAGGGGGAGTGTTAAATGTTGACGTTAGGGGAGGGAGGGTGTTGAATGTTGGCGTTAGGGAGGGAGGGGTGTTGAATGTTGGCGTTAGGGAGGGAGGGGTGTTAAATGTTGGCGTTAGGGAGGGAGGGGTGTTAAATGTTGACGTTAGGGAGGGAGGGGTGTTAAATGTTGGCGTTAGGGAGGGAGGGGTGTTAAATGTTAGGGAGGGAGGGGTGTTGGCGTTAGGGAGGGAGGGGTGTTGACGTTAGGGAGGGAGGGATGTTGAATGTTGGCGTTAGGGAGGGAGGGGTGTTGGCGTTAGGGAGGGAGGGGTGTTAAATGTTGACGTTAGGGAGGGAGGGGGTGTTGACGTTAGGGAGGGAGGGGTGTTAGGGAAGGGGTGTTGGCGTTAGGGAGGGAGGGTGGGTTAAATGTTGGCGTTAGGGAGGGAGGGTGTTGGCGTTAGGGAGGAGGGGGTTAAATGTTGGCGTTAGGGAGGGAGGGGTGTTGGACGTTAGGGGTGGGTGTTGGCGTTAGGGAGGGAGGGGTGTTGGCGTTAGGGAGGGAGGGTGTTAAATGTTGGCGTTAGGGAGGAGGGTGTTGACGTTAGGGAGAGGGGTGTTGACGTTAGGGAGGGAGGGGTGTTGAATGGTGTTAGGGAGGGAGGGGTGTTAAATGTTGGCGTTAGGGAGGGAGGGGTGTTGAATGTTGGCGTTAGGGAGGGAGGGGTGTTGAATGTTGGCGTTAGGGAGGGAGGGTTGTTGAATGTTGACGTTAGGGAGGGAGGGGTGTTGAATGTTGTTGCGTTAGGGAGGGAGGGGTGTTAAATGTTGACGTTAGGGGAGGGAGGGGTGTTAAATGTTGGCGTTAGGGAGGGAGGGGTGTTAAATGTTGGCGTTAGGGAGGGAGGGGTGTTGAATGTTGACGTTAGGGAGGGAGGGGTGTTGAATGTTGGCGTTAGGGAGGGAGGGTGTTGAATGTTGACGTTAGGGAGGGAGGGGTGTTGAATGTTGGCGTTAGGGAGGGAGGGGTGTTAAATGTGTTGACGTTAGGGAGGGAGGGTGTTGAATGGTGTTGGCGTTAGGGGGAGGGAGGGGTGTTGAATGTTGGCGTTAGGTAGGGAGGGTGTTAAATGTTGACGTTAGGGAGGGAGGGGTGTTGAATGTTGACGTTAGGGAGGGAGGGGTGTTGAATGTTGACGTTAGGGAGGGAGGGGTGTTGAATGTTGACGTTAGGGAGGGAGGGTGTTGAATGGGGAGGGGGTGTTGGCGTTAGGGAGGGAGGGGTGTTGAATGTTGACGTTAGGGAGGGAGGGGTGTTGAATGTTGGCGTTAGGGAGGGAGGGGTGTTAAATGTTGGCGTTAGGGAGGGAGGGGTGTTAAATGGTGTTGACGTTAGGGGAGGGAGGGGTGTTGAGACTGTAGGGAGGGTTTAAATGGACGTTAGGGAGATCTCCATTTTAAATGTCTTGTCAGACAGAGGTGTGTTAAATAGTTGATGTGCTGTTCACTCATGGCACTGGACACACTTTTTGCACACACACACACACACCCGTTCAGTCTCCTATGCACCATTCTCTCACACAGTTCCCATTAATTACTTATTTTATTCAGTGAAAAGCCCCTCCAGTTTGGTGCTGTAACACTCAGCCAAGATCTGCCAGTTTGGTGCTGTAACACTCAGCCAAGATCTGCCAGTTGAGTGCTGTAACACTCAGCCCAGATCTGCCAGTTGAGTGCTGTAACACTCAGCCCAGATCTGCCAGTTGAAGTGCTGTAACACTCAGCCCAGATCTGCCAGTTGAGTGCTGTAACACTCAGCCCAGATCTGCCAGTTGAGGGCTGTAACACTCAGCCCAGATCTGCCAGTTGAGTGCTGTAACACTCAGCCCAGATCTGCCAGTTTGGGCTGTAACACTCAGCCCAGATCTGCCAGTTGGGAGGGCTGTAACACTCAGCCCAGATCTGCCAGTTGAGTGCTGTAACACTCAGCCCAGATCTGCCAGTTTGGTGCTGTAACACTCAGCCCAGATCTGCCAGTTTGGTGCTGTAACACTCAGCCCAGATCTGCCAGTTGAGTGCTGTAACCTCAGCCCAGATCTGCCAGTTGAGTGCTGTAACACTCAGCCCAGATCTGCCAGTTGAGTGCTGTTAACATCAGCCCAGATCTGCCAGTTCAGTGCTGTAACACTCAGCCCAGGTCTGCCAGTTGAGTGCTGTAACACTCAACCCAGATCTGCCAGTTCAGTGCTGTAACACTCAGCCCAGGTCTGCCAGTTCAGTGCTGTAACACTCAGCCCAGGTCTGCCAGTTCAGTGCTGTAACACTTAGCCCAGATCTGCCAGTTCAGTGCCGTAACACTCAGCCCAGATCTGCCAGTTGAGTGCTGTAACACTCAGCCCAGATCTGCCAGTTGAGTGCTGTAACACTCAGCCCAGATCTGCCAGTTGAGTGCTGTAACACTCAGCCCAGGTCTGCCAGTTCAGTGCTGTAACACTCAGCCCAGATCTGCCAGTTGAGTGCTGTAACACTCAGCCCAGATCTGCCAGTTCAGTGCTGTAACACTCAGCCCAGATCTGCCAGTTCAGTGCTGTAACACTCAGCCCAGATCTGCCAGTTCAGTGCTGTAACACTCAGCCCAGATCTGCCAGTTCAGTGCTGTAACACTCAGCCCAGATCTGCCAGTTCAGTGCTGTAACACTCAGCCCAGGTCTGCCAGTTGAGTGCTGTAACACTCAGCCCAGATCTGCCAGTTCAGTGTAACACTCAACCCAGATCTGCCAGTTCAGTGCTGTAACACTCAGCCCAGGTCTGCCAGTTGAGTGCTGTAACACTCAGCCCAGATCTGCCAGTTCAGTGCTGTAACACTCAGCCCAGATCTGCCAGTTCAGTGCTGTAACACTCAGCCCAGTTTGGCCAGTTCAGTGCTGTGACACTCAGCCCAGATCTGCCAGTTCAGTGCTCTTCGGGGAGCAGGTTTAATAATAACTGTTATTCCAGGAGTTGTTCTGACTAGATGGAGTCTTAGTGGACTGGTTTTGGTTGTATTTCACTGGTGTTGGACTGAACTGCACTCAGTTGGGTCAGAGTTGAGGGCTGTGTACACGTACAGTTGGGAATTGGTGTTAAATGTAGAGTCGGAAGGGCTGTAACAGCAGTCCGTCTCCCAGGAGTCGTGTTGCCCCAGGACTCTTCCAGACTGTCTCCTGGCGTTACCTGGACCTGCTGGAGTCCTGGTCTCACCTGAAACACACACAACGCATGTACACACACACAGGGAGCATGTACACACACACAATGCATGTGCGCACACACACACACACACGCATGTACACACACACAACGCATGTACACACACACACAAGTGCATGTACACACACACACAACGCATGTGCACACACACACACAGGCATGTGCACACACACACACAACGCATGTGCACACACACACACAACGCATGTGCACACACACACACACACACAATGCATGTGCACACACACACACACAATGCATGTGCACACACACAACGCATGTGCACACACACACACACACAACGCATGTACACACACACACACACAACGCATGTACACACACACACACATGCATGTACACACACACAACGCATGTATACACACACACAAACAGCTGTGGTTCGTACAGGATACTGTGGGTTTACATGAGAAAATGTAAGAAAGAAGGAAACAGTGTATTACCTGTCAGTATATCATGTTGATGCCACAGTGTGGGTCTACCAGTGGGGTTGTGTGGTGAGGGAGAGGGGCTAGGACTCCTGTGCTCACTGCGATAGGTCGTCCAGTAGGGGGTGGGCTCCTTGGGATTGGTCACCTCTCTCATGGCCACGCCCTCGCGATTACGAGACCACACTCTGACCCAGCCTATGAAGAACATTGAACTGGAGAGAGAGGGGGTAGAAGGATAGAAGAGGGACCAGAGAGAGGAGGTTGAAGCATAGAGAAGGGGTCATAGAGAGAAAATAAGAATAGGCGTTTGGGGGGACCGCGAGGGAGAACGGGGCAAAATAGAAAGATACAGGGGATATGAGAGAAAGATACAGGGGACGAGTAGAGGAAGATACAGGGGACGAGTAGAGGAAGATACAGGGGACGAGTAGAGGAAGATACAGGGGACGAGTAGGGAAGATACAGGGGACGAGTAGAGGAAGATACAGGGGACGAGTAGAGGAAGATACAGGGGACGAGTAGAGGAATATACAGGGACGAGTAGAGGAAGATACAGGGGACGAGTAGAGGAAGATACAGGGACGAGTAGAGGAATATAGGGACGAGTAGAGGAAGATACAGGGGACGAGTAGAGGAAGATACAGGGACGAGTAGAGGAATATACAGGACGAGTAGAGGAAGATACAGGGGACGAGTAGGGAAGATACAGGGGGACGAGTAGAGGAATATACAGGGGACGAGTAGAGGAAGATACAGGGGACGAGTAGAGGAAGATACAGGGGACGAGTAGAGGAAGATACAGGGGACGAGTAGAGGAAGACCTCAGTGGGAGAATGGAGAGGTGTGGGAAAGAGGGAGATGAATAGTGTTTCCATTCTATTCCAGTTGTTCAGGGGTTTCCTTCCTCTGAGGCTACAGCACCCTCTACTGGTGACATTGAGTACTGGATAAAGCTGCCTGACAATTATAGTGACGACATGAACGTAGGTGCTGCACTGAGACAACACAGAATGAAATAAAGCTCAACTGACGGTCATTCATCCATCCATCCATCCAGAATGACACTTGGTCGTACCGGGATGATGTCTTTGGGGTTATGGATGTCTCTGCTGTGTGTCTGTAATTGGCTGGTGGATGTGTGACTCCAGGTCCAGCTGACTGGTGTGCTGGGAGGGGTAGTTGAATTGGATCTCGGAGAAAGAAGACCAGAGGTTGGCCATCGGCCTCCCGCCCACAGTAACTCTGGAGAGTACCAGGAAGAGGATCTCAGGACACGTCATGCCAAAGACACACGTGTGTGTGTGTGGTAGTGGTACAGGTACAGTTCTATAATACCATCTAGTGGTACAGTCCTGAGTGTGTGTGGTACAGGTACAGTTCTATAATACCATCTAGTGGTACAGTCCTGACCTGTGTGTGCGTGGTCGTGGTACAGTTCTATAATACCATCTAGTGGTACAGTCCTGAGTGTGTGTGGTCATGGTACAGTTCTCTAATACCATCTAGTGGTACAGTCCTGAGTGTGTGTTAACTGTTGTGGTACAGTTCTATAAACCCATCTAGTGGTACAGTCCTGACCAGAGTGGTCGTGGTACAGTTCTATAAGACCATCTAGTGGTACAGTCCTGAGTGTGCGTGGTAGAGGAGGAGGGGGGCCAGGACCTGAGTGTGCGTGGTCGTGGTACAGTTCTATAATACCATCTAGTGGTACAGTCCTGAGTGTGCGTGGTCGGGTACAGTTCTATAATACCATCTAGTGGCACAGTCCTGACCTGAGTGTGTGTGGTTGTGTAGCTGGTCCCAGATCCCTGTGGGTCCCCCAGTGACAGGGTGCTCTGGTGCATCAGACGCCCATGCCTCGGGCCGGAAGACTGGGGTTTGACTGGACCCCGGGGCTGCCCAGTCAAGGCCTCTGGGATGTGGGTCATCTGGCTGTCCATGGGCACACTATCCACCTTGCTCCCCTGGCCGAAGCCTACTGTCACCACAGTGTCCCGGTTCTTAGACATACTGCTGGTCAGTCCCCTGGAAAACAACATATCATTTTATCTGTCAAGGTTCAGTCCCAAATCGTGTTCCTATTCCTATATAGTGCACTACGTTTGACCAGAGCCCAATGATAACCTATTCCCTGTATAGTGCACGACTATTGACCAGGGACCAATGATAACCTATTCCCTGTATAGTGCACTACTATTGACCAGGGCCCAATGATAACCTATTACCTGTATAGTGCACTACTATCGACCAGATGCCCAATGGATAACCTATTCCCTGTAAGTGCACTACTATTGACCAGGTCCAATGGACCCTATTCCCTGTATAGTGCACTACTATTGACCATAAAGCCCAATGATAACCTATTCCCTGTATAGTGCACTACTATTGACCACGGCCCAATGATAACCTATTCCCTGTATAGTGCACTACTATTTACCAGGGCCCAATGATAACCTATTCCCTGATATGCTGCACTACTATTGACCACGGCCCAATGATAACCTATTCCCTGTATAGTGCACTACTATTGACCAGAGCCCAATGTTAACCTATTCCCTGTATAGTGCACTACTATTGACCAGTGGCCCAATGATAACCTATTCCCTGTATAGTCACTACTATTGACCAGGGCCCAATGATAACCTATTCCCTGTATAGTGCACTACTATTGACCAGGGCCCAATGATAACCTATTCCCTGTATAGTGCACTGACTATTGACCAGAGTGGTACCCTGAGTGGTACAGTTCTATAATACCATCTAGTGGTACACCTAGTGTGACCAGGCCCAATGATAACCTATAATCCCTGTATAGTGCACTACTATTGACCAGGTCCCAATGATAACCTATTCCCCTGTGATAGGGTGCACTGGTACTATTGACTACAGCCCATGATAACCTATTCCCTGATAGTGCACTACTATTGACCAGGGCCCAATGATAACCTATTCCCTGTATAGTGCACTACTATTGACCAGGGCCCAATGATAACCTATTCCCTGTATAGTGCACTACTATTGACCACAGCCCAATGATAACCTATTCCCTGTGGTAGTGCACTACTATTGACCAAGGGCCCAATGATAACCTATTCCCTGTATAGTGCACTACTATTGACCAGAGCCCAATGATAACCTATTCCCTGTATAGTGCACTACTATTGACCAGGGCCCAATGATAACCTATTCCCTGTATAGTGCACTACTATTGACCAGAGCCCAATGATAACCTATTCCCTGTATAGTGCACTACTATTGACCAGGGCCCAATGATAACCTATTCCCTGTATAGTGCACTACTATTGACCAGAGTCCAATGGAACCTATTCCCTGTATAGTGCACTACTATTGACCAGGGCCCAATGATAACCTATTCCTGTATAGTGCACTACTATTGACCAGGGCCCAATGATAACCTATTCCCTGTATAGTGCACTACTATTGACCAGGCCCAATGATAACCTATTCTGTATAGTGCACTACTATTGACCACGGCCCAATGATAACCTATTCCCTGTATAGTGCACTACTATTGACCACGGCCCAATGATAACCTATTCCCTGTATAGTGCACTACTATTGACCACGGTCCCTATTCCCTGTATATAACCTGGTTCCCTGTATAGTGCACTACTATTGACCACGGCCCAATGATAACCTATTCCCTATATAGTGCACTACTATTGACCAGAGCCCAATGATAACCTATTCCCTGTATAGTGCACTACTATTGACCAGGGCCCAATGATAACCTATTCCCTGTATAGTGCACTACTATTGACCACGGCCCAATGATAACCTATTCCCCTGTATAGTGCACTACTATTGACCACGGCCCAATGATAACCTATTCCCTGTATAGTGCACTACTATTGACCACGGCCCAATGATAACCTATTCCCCTGTATAGTGCACTACTATTGACCACGGCCCAATGATAACCTATTCCCCTGTATAGTGCACTACTATTGACCAGGGCCCAATGATAACCTATTCCCTGTATAGTGCACTACTATTGACCAGAGCCCAATGATAACCTATTCCCTGTATAGTGCACTACTATTGACCAGGGCCCAATGATAACCTATTCCCTGTATAGTGCACTACTATTGACCACGGCCCAATGATAACCTATTCCCTGTATAGTGCACTACTATTGACCACGGCCCAATGATAACCTATTCCCTGTATAGTGCACTACTATTGACCAGGGCCCAATGATAACCTATTCCCTGTATAGTGCACTACTATTGACCAGGGCCCAATGATAACCTATTCCCTGTATAGTGCACTACTATTGACCAGGGCCCAATGATAACCTATTCCCTGTATAGTGCACTACTATTGACCAGGGCCCAATGATAACCTATTCTGTATAGTGCACTACTATTGACCAGGGCCCAATGATAACCTATTCCCTGTATAGTGCACTACTATTGACCAGGGCCCAATGATAACATATTCCCTGTATAGTGCACTACTATTGACCAGGGCCCAATGATAACCTATTCCCTGTATAGTGCACTACTATTGACCACGGCCCAATGATAACCTATTCCCTGTATAGTGCACTACTATTGACCAGAGCCCAATGATAACCTATTCCCTGTATAGTGCACTACTATTGACCACGGCCCAATGATAACCTATTCCTGTATAGTGCACTACTATTGACCACGGCCCAATGATAACCTATTCCCTGTATAGTGCACTACTATTGACCAGAGCCCAATGATAACCTATTCCCTGTATAGTGCACTACTATTGACCACGGCCCAATGATAACCTATTCCCTGTATAGTGCACTACTATTGACCACGGCCCAATGATAACCTATTCCCTGTATAGTGCACTACTATTGACCACGGCCCAATGATAACCTATTCCCTGTATAGTGCACTACTATTGACCACGGCCCAATGATAACCTATTCCTGTATAGTGCACTACTATTGACCAGAGCCCAATGATAACCTATTCCCTGTATAGTGCACTACTATTGACCAGGGCCCAATGATAACCTATTCCCTGTATAGTGCACTACTATTGACCACGGCCCAATGATAACCTATTCCCTGTATAGTGCACTACTATTGACCACGGCCCAATGATAACCTATTCCCCTGTATAGTGCACTACTATTGACCAGAGCCCAATGATAACCTATTCCCTGTATAGTGCACTACTATTGACCACGCCCAATGATAACCTATTCCCTGTATAGTGCACTACTATTGACCACGGCCCAATGATAACCTATTCCCTGTATAGTGCACTACTATTGACCACGGCCCAATGATAACCTATTCCCTGTATAGTGCACTACTATTGACCACGGCCCAATGATAACCTATTCCTGTATAGTGCACTACTATTGACCAGGGCCCAATGATAACCTATTCCTGTATAGTGCACTACTATTGACCAGAGCCCAATGATAACCTATTCCCTGTATAGTGCACTACTATTGACCACGGACCAGGCTACCTGGTTGTCTGTACAGTAACAGCCCGACATTTTCATAAAATAAATCGCAATGCAATAAAGAATAATGTGATGATTCATTTTATTTTCTATTTGTAGCCTAAACACAGTCCCCACCATTGTTGACAAACATAAAATCCTTCATTTTATTATAAGATACGCTGTTATAAGGAAAGTATTTATTAAACCAAATGTTATCATGTGAGAAAAAAGTAATAGCATAGCTTCATACAGTAACTAATAAAGACCTTCTTCTCGGTAATGTTTTGTACTTACCCAAACTCAAGCCAAGAAGCACAATATCGGAAGTTCGAAATCATTGTTGAACTTCTGTTGTTATGGATACGAGTAAACAATTCTAGCAACAACATAGATATAGAATTACAAGACAGGAGAGACCAATTTTAGCATTACGCCATGTTCGTGCCTGAGTGGCCCTGATTGTTTTTGTTTGTATTATTATTATGTGTAGCTTGGAGTCAGTCATATTGAGACGCGGGTGACTCATTTAGAAACGTTGCATACCCACAAAATATCTCCCAAAACATCAGTGCGCCAGTTTTCACACGAGACATTTATAAAAACGGAACTTGACGTGCTCATCCTCCTGCGAACGTTAAACGGATCATGTGCAGTTTCCGGTGGTTGAAGTAGATCTATTGCTTTTGCAGGAAGGCAAAGGTAGCCTATTTGTAGTAACCTTGGAAATGGAGAATATATGATTAAACTCTTATTCATAACAAAAACAGGTAGCTAAATATAATAACAAGATGCAGTAATTTGCCCTCGCCACAGATGGCTATATCGGTCCGTTAATACAGGACTAGTAAAGGTCCAGTGTGCTACTTTTGTGAGGAATATTTTTTATATAGGATATATATATATATAAATATAATGTATGACGATTTCTCGGGTGCTTCAGCAACCCAACTTCCTGCGGCTATGCGCCTGAATACTTAAGCCTCAAGTAGACTAAACCCTACTTCCTGCGGCTATGCGCCTGAATACTTAAGCCTCAAGTCGACTAAACCCTACTTCCTGCGGCTATGCGTCTGAATACTTAAGCCTCAAGTCGACCAAACCCTACTTCCTGCAGCTATGCGCCTGAATACTTAAGCCTCAAATAGACTAAACCCTACTTCCTGCAGCTATGCGCCTGAATACTTAAGCCTCAAGTCGACGCTAAACCCTACTTCCTGCAGCTATGCGCCTGAATACTTAAGCCTCAAGTCGACTAAACCCTGCTTCCTGC